>NW_023495965.1:0-190000 GCF_904425465.1 Colossoma macropomum | reverse complement strand
AAGAGGTTTGGAAATGGTTAAACAAACACATTAGCATAAACAAAATCACTACTTATTGTATTGGTGTTATTTCTAATTGATATGTGTTTTTTTTGAGCAAATTAAAGGTTATTATACAGATCAGCAGCTTTTTAAATGCGTCTAAAACTTTTCCACAGTACTGTAGGTTAGATGTTTGTGCCACTTAGGAGCCCCATCCAACATATTTTAGTCCATGTTTATAGATAACAGTATATCATACTGTGTCTGTATTAGTATTAGCATTGGAGATAAAAGGCTAATGTAGCTAATAATGTAGCTCAATTAGCATTGAGTTCTACCAGCTAGCTAAGTCTCCCTCTACCAAACAGTGCAAAGCTAGTAATTCCTCCAAAAAACATGAAGCTCCACCGCATCTTTTCAAACAACGTCATTGGAGCTCAACACGCTTGGAGGAGAATGCTAACTGCTATTCTGTTGGGCCAGCTAACATTGGCTAGCATCACGTTGAGTGATGGGGGGGGAAGGACCACCCTACCCACCCAGAGAGTGAGAGAACACTTATGATCTCTTAGACTCCTGCTTACGGATGGCTGTGGCATCACTGCGGACTGACCTCCCAGTGGTAGTTTAGATGGCTGTGCAGTGCATCATATTTTAGTCCATGCTTATAGAAAAGAGTACGTCACTGTCAGAAGCTACATAGGACAATGATTTACTCCTGCAGTTAGCCTGCTAATCAGTGAAATATAAAATGGTGCTAAAAGTAAAGAAGCAAACTTCAGCTACAAAACAAGTCTCGGCTGATCGGCCACATTTGGAAAACTGCTAATTTGAGTTTTTTGCTGAACTGTCGCTTCGAGCGAGATGAAACGCTCTGCATCTTTAAAAGGCAGCCTGATCCTTAAGATGACGACGTGCAGGCAAACGAGGATAGATAGAGAAAGCAGTGGCCTCAAACGGCTCCTAATTTACAGCAGCCATTAGCACCTCCAACTGTTCGCCGGGGAATGCTTTAGAAAACCCGAACGGTGCGCAAAAATGAGGGCTGAAAAACGGGAGATGTTCCATATTTATAAGCTCGGTACTTCACCACCATCACGCCTGTTGTGGAGGAAAAAAACACACGGCTCATCTATCAGCGGATGACTGATAACTCACAGTGCAACAAGGACAAGGAACTTTACTTGACTGGAGTCAGAAAGGGTGAAAAGAGCATCGTCTCAGTCAGAAAGAGGAGGACGGGGGAAAATTGCTTTCTGGCTGCGTATCAGATCATCCTTCACACGGCAGGACGTACAGTCAGCAACGCCTTCTGGCTACTAATCCCTGCACCTCGACCCCAAACCTCTTCGTTTCCTCCTCCAGTCGCTCTGTTACAGCGTTTCAGGGTTTTTTTTGCTCATCTCGCTGAACTCATCAGCTAATTAACAAACCATTTATAAGACTAAACTGAAATTAATATTTAGATTTCTGGTTTACTGATTTAGATCACTGAGGTCCATTGATTCAGATCACTGAGATCCACTGATTTAGATCACTGAGGTCCATTGATTCAGATCACTGAGATCCACTGATTTAGATCACTGAGGTCCATTGATTTAGATCACTGAGGTCCATTGATTTAGATCACTGAGATCCACTGATTTAGATCACCGAGGTCCATGATTTGGATCATTAAAGATGACTGAATTAGATCATTTAGGTCCATTTTTTAGATCTAAAACATGATTTAAAACACCGAGATCCACTCTTTTAGATCACTAATGTCCACTGATTTAGATCACCAAGGGCCACTGTTTTAGATCACCTATGTCCACTGATTTCAATCACTTAGATCCACTGATTTAGATCACTTAGCTCCACTGATTTAGATCACTTAGGTCCACTGATTTAAATCACTAATGTCCACTGATTTAGATCACTTAGGTCCACTGATTTAGATCACAGAGCTCCACTGATTTAGATCACTTAGGTCCACTGATTTAAATCACTAATGTCCACTGATTTAGATCACTTAGGTCCACTGATTTAAATCACTAATGTCCACTGATTTAGATCACCTATGTCCACTGATTTCAATCACTTAGCTCCACTGATTTAGATCACTGAGCTCCACAGATTTAGATCACTTAGGTCCACTGATTTAGATCACTAATGTCCACTGATTTAGATCACTTAGGTCCACTAATTTAAATCACTAATGTCAACTGATTTAGATCACAGAGCTCCACTGATTTCAATCACTGAGCTCCACAGATTTAGATCACTTAGGTCCACTGATTTAGATCACTAATGTCCACTGATTTAGATCACAGAGCTCCACTGATTTAGTTTACCAGGTCCAGCTGCTGCGTGTGTACAGTAATGTTCTGGAAATAGCTGTTCCTGAAGGATCATTCTTAAGGCTCTGCCATGGCTTTAATTAGCAACCAGTGGGAGCCAGCAGGGATTAGAAATCTTCTCCAGCCAAGGGTTAGACACGGGCCAGAGACATGCTCCACAGAGATCAAAGACTTCTGTTCTTTCTTCTCCTCTATTGTCTTCCTCACTAAGCTCTCTCTTATTCTCTCTCTAAAGAGGAGATAATCTCAGATTGTTAATAGTCACTCTGATGCAGTGCTATTTAGAATGAATTTAAGGGCTGAAAGTGCGCTGGTGTCTGACTTTGAGAAGTAATTAAGGCGTTCTTTAGTTGTGTGTGTGGGCTAAAGAGTCCTTAGCTAAAACCCACTGCGTCAGAGCACGGAGGAACAGAGCAGAAACGGATGTAGTCAGGAGGGAAACGGAGGCCGTGTTTTTTAGCCAATCATTAATTTAGTGAGAAATGAAGCTGGAGTGAATTAAGATTTCCCCAGATGAGAAACGCAGCGCTTAAGAAGTCATTGGCCTGCTGTCCTCTTCGCAGAGCCTCACTTCAATTAACGCACTTGACATATTGCGGCTTTGGGTAGGCGATCTTACAGAGGTGACTTACAGATGTGCACCTTATAATCAGCGAAGATCAGTGATATAAACCAGTGGATTGCAAAAATATAAACCTGTGGATCTCAAGACTACACATTAGTGGAAATTCAGTGATCTAAAACAGACTAATGCTCTAAATAAGTGGACCTTGGTGACCTAAATCATTGGACCTCAGTGATCTAAATCAGTGGACAATAGTGACCTAAATCAGTGGACTTTAGTGATCTACATCAGTGGACCTTATCAATCTAAATCAGTGGACCTCAGTGATCTAAATCACTGGACCTTAGTGATCTATATCAGTGGACCTCAGTGATCTAAATCAGTGGACTTCGGTGATCTATATTGTTGGACCTTAGTGATCTATGTCAGTGGACTTTAGTGATCTAATTAATGGACCTCGGTGATCAAAATCAGATTTTAATGATCTAAATAATTGGACCTCAGTGATCTTAATCAGACTTTATTTACCTAAATCAGTGGACCTCAGTGATCTAATTAATGGGACCTCAGTGATCTAAATCGGTGGACATTAGTGATCTGAATCATTGGACCTCAGTGATCTAAATCAATGGACTTTAGTGATCTAAATAATTGGACCTCAGTGATCTAAATCAGTGGCGCTCGGTGGTCTTTTCACTCTCTATTGTTACCTGACAGGCGTTCACACCTGCACACTCACCTGCTGAACAGCAGCTCCCTGAGGAGAGATGATTTATCTGATTTATATATATATATTTTGTCTTCTCCGTCGCCGTAACGATGCTGTCAGGATGAACGATCCCGCTGTAGCTGTGACCGCGGCTCATGTAGCGATGTGACCGCACACACACAAACACAATGATGGAGAGTCCACAGACGGTGTGATGAGTTACCGTGGTGACAGGAGCATGACTGACCTGCCACAGAGACGGAGACGAGGAGAGAGAGATGAGAGAGAGATAGAGATACAGAGAGAAAGAGAGAGAGAGAGATAGAGATAAAATATAGGCAGAGAGTGTAAAGCAGAGTGGCACTCAATAAGGCTGGAGACAGAAAGAAAAATAGAGAAAAAGCACAGAATATGACAAAAATAGAGAGATACAGGGAGAGAAAGAGAAAGAAATGGAGTGAAAGAATGGAAGAAAGAGAGGGGGAAATGGGAGAGAAGAGAGAAAGAGAGGAATGAAGTGTAATGAATCAGTAAGAAAGAGTGAGAAATAAAGAGACAAAAATAAACAAAGATATAAAGATTAAATACTAACAATTTAATAATTCAGTAAATTTAAATTCAGTAATTTTAAATGCTAAGTTATAATTTTGAAACCTGAATTTATAATGAAAGATAATCTAAATTTTTTTGTCAATGTAATTTTGGACATTTCTATTCTCACAAAACTCATAATGTAAAACCAGGCTGGTGTTTTCAAATGGTGTAATAAAAAAAAGAAAAATGGCAAAATCGGAGAAACAAGGTTTTGTTCTGACAGCGATGATGTATATGAATATATATAAATATATATCAACGTGTCAAATGTGACAAAAAATCTGTAAATTTGAAGATGAATGAACCACAAGAAATGGCCTAAAATTCCTTGGAAAAAAGTCTGGTTCCTTTAATTTACATAAAAAGCAAAATATGTTTTTCCTGTAAAGTTATCATTTTGGAGGTATGAGGTTTTGTTCCGACAATAGCAATATATATATACATATATATAATATACACACACTGTGTGAGAGAGATAGAGTGAGGGAAATAGTCCATTCAGTTATAGATATTATTAATGTGAACAGTATTAAAAATAGTATTAAGTAATAAATCTAAACTTTATTTTGTGGTTAAAATATCAGTTCATACTGTGTAATATAATATCTGGAGTTCCACTGAAAGATGCATCAGACAAAAAACAACTGCACTTCCCTCAAAGCACAGCAACAGAAAGGATTCATCAGTGCAACGCTGCCACCTAGTGGGCAATACAAATAGTTATACAGACTCACTGCTACGAAAAAACAGTTCATCTTATAGATCAGATCAGCTGTTGGCTTTGACTCAAACATGATCAGAAATTTCTCATCACGCGTTTTTAGTGTGTCAGCGTGACCTGATACTGATCTGCACTATAACCTCTAAACGCAACTGTCCTAGAAAACTCAGGTGGCATGTAATCAGAGATATTAATACCATCTCTAAAGATGGACCAGAGAGAGAGAGAGTGTGAGAGAGAGAGAGAGAGAGAGGGAGAGAGAGAGAAAGAGAGAGAGGGACACACCTGGGCTGTTCAGTCTAAGAGTCTATTTTTACACTGCAGTTTGTGATTTAGTTTTTTTTTTTATGAGGTATATCATGTGTGTGTTAATGCACAGAGATGTGTGTGTTAATGCACAGAGATGTGTGTATTAATGCACAGAGATGTGTGTGTTAATGTACAGAGATGTGTGTTAATATACAGAGATGTATGTGTTAATGCACAGAGATGTGTGTATTAATGCACAGAGATGTGTGTGTTAATGCACAGAGATGTGTGTTAATGCACAGAGATGTATGTGTTAATGCACAGAGATGTGTGTATTAATGCACAGAGATGTGTGTGTTAATGCACAGAGATGTGTGTTTTAATGCACAGAGATGTGTGTTAATAAACAGAGATGTGTGTGTTAATGCACAGAGATGTGTGTTTTAATGCACAGAGATGTGTGTTAATAAACAGAGATGTGTGTGTTAATGCACAGAGATGTGTGTTTTAATGCACAGAGATGTGTGTTAATAAACAGAGATGTGTGTGTTAATGCACAGAGATGTGTGTTAAGGCAGAGATGTGTGTATTAATGCACAGAGATGTGTGTTTTAATGCACAGAGATGTGTGTTAAGGCAGAGATGTGTGTTAATGCACAGAGATGTGTGTTAATGCACAGAGATGTGTGTTAAGGCAGAGATGCGTGTTAATAAACAGAGATGTGTGTATTAATGCACAGAGATGTGTGTGTTAATGCACAGAGATGTGTGTATTAATGCACAGAGATGTGTGTTAATGCACAGAGATGTGTGTTAAGGCAGAGATGTGTGTTAATGCACAGAGATGTGTGTTAATGCACAGAGATGTGTGTTAAGGCAGAGATGCGTGTTAATAAACAGAGATGTGTGTGTTAATGCACAGAGATGTGTGTTTTAATGCACAGAGATGTGTGTTAATGCACAGAGATGTGTGTTTTAATGCACAGAGATGTGTGTTAATGCACAGAGATGTGTGTTAAGGCAGAGATGCGTGTTAATAAACAGAGATGTGTGTGTTAATGCACAGAGATGTGTGTATTAATGCACAGAGATGTGTGTTAATGCACAGAGATGTGTGTATTAATGCACAGAGATGTGTGTTAATGCACAGAGATGCGTGTTAATGCACAGAGATGTGTGTATTAATGCACAGAGATGTGTGTTAATGCACAGAGATGTGTGTTATTAAACAGAGATGTGTGTTTTAATGTACAGAGATGTGTGTTAAGGCAGAGATGTGTGTTAATGCACAGAGATGTGTGTGTTAATGCACAGAGATGTGTGTGTTAATGCACAGAGATGTGTGTATTAATGCACAGAGATGTGTGTATTAATGCACAGAAATGTGTGTTAATGCACAGAGATGTGTGTATTAATGCACAGAAATGTGTGTTAATGCACAGAGATGTGTGTTTTAATGCACAGAGATGTGTGTTAATGCACAGAGATGTGTGTGTTAATGCACAGAAATGTGTGTGTTAATGCACAGAGATGTGTGTTAATAAACAGAGATGTGTGTGTTAATGCACAGAGATGTGTGTTAATGCACAGAGATGTGTGTATTAATGCAGAGATGTGTGTTAATGCACAGAGATGCGTGTTAATGCACAGAGATGTGTGTATTAATGCACAGAGATGTGTGTGTTTTAATGCACAGATATGTGTGTTATTGCACAGAGATGTGTGTTTTAATGTACAGAGATGTGTGTTTTAATGTACAGAGATGTGTGTTAATGCACAGAGATGTGTGTGTTAATGCACAGAGATGTGTGTATTAATGCACAGAGATGTGTGTATTAATGCACAGAGATGTGTGTTTTAATGCACAGAGATGTGTGTTAATGCACAGAGATGTGTGTATTAATGCACAGAGACGTGTGTGTTAATGCACAGAGATGTGTGTGTTAATGCAGAGATGTGTGTGTTAATGCACAGAGATGTGTGTGTTAATGCACAGAGATGTGTGTTAATAAACAGAGATGTGTGTGTTTTAATGCACAGATATGTGTGTGTTAATGCACAGAGATGTGTGTATTAATGCACAGAGATGTGTGTATTAATGCACAGAGATGTGTGTTTTAATGCACAGAGATGTGTGTTAATGCACAGAGATGTGTGTATTAATGCACAGAGACGTGTGTGTTAATGCACAGAGATGTGTGTGTTAATGCACAGAGATGTGTGTGTTAATGCACAGAAATGTGTGTTAATAAACAGAGATGTGTGTGTTTGAATGCACAGAGATGTGTGTTAATAAACAGAGATGTGTGTGTTTTAATGCACAGATATGTGTGTGTTAATGCACAGAGATGTGTGTTAAGGCAGAGATGTGTGTGTGTTAATGCACAGAGATGTGTGTTAATAAACAGAGATGTGTGTTTTAATGCACAGAGATGTGTGTGTGTGTGTTAATGCACAGAGATGTGTATGAATGCTGTGTTTGTACAGCATAATAAGTTGTGCGTACTTGTCTTTAGCACTTTGTGAGGACTGAGTGTCCTCATGATTTAAAAAAAACATGATCACATTGTCATTGTCAAGACGTTTTGGTGACCCTTACATGGAAACATACTGGAAAAACTAAACGGGCAGACAGACTGTTTGGTTACTGAGGTTAAGGTTGTGTTTAGGTGTGGTGTTAAAGTGATGCAATGATAAGTCACTAAAAGTCCTCATTAGTATAGCAACACCTACATATGAGTGTGTGTGTTTGTGATGAAACAGAAGGAGGGATGAGGAAAAAAGGAAAAGCTGCTCTAACAGCACATCAGCTCACCTGCACAGAGGTCAAAGGCCGTTTGTTAGTTGTAGTGACCTTCAGACCCAACAAGTGTTTATAAATACACGACCTCCTCCCTCTCGGCCGGCTGACAGGTGGCGTCCGGCATGAGCGAAAACAGAACAGCAGTCAGAGCTCAATAAGATAAATGGAGAGAAGGAGATTAAATTAATTAATATTTAATATTATTAATATTATTAATAATAATTAATTAATATTACATTTAAATTACTTAGTGAACATTTTCTTACAAAATATTGCTACATATCGAAAGCCCATTTCTCGCCAGGTAGATGAGAAAAAATCCCAGATGATTTTTTTCCCTCTCTGTTTGTGGCAGACATTTGACTTATCTCAAAATAATGACTTATTTTCTCAAAATACTTACTTAATATTTCAAATTCATGACTTATTTTCTCAAAATATTTACTTAATATCTCAAAATAATTACTTAATATCTCAAAATAATGAAATTTTCTCAAAATATTGAGTTAATATATATAAATGATGACATTTTTTCTAAAAATATTGACAATGTAAAAATAAAAATGTAATGTTTAATAATGTATAATATTGCTTTACTATGTTAAAATGACTTAAAATCCCATAATAATGACGTACTATGTTGATATATATTTTTTTCAAAATATTGACTTACTATGTCAAAATAAAGACTTAGTACAGAAACTAAGAATTCTTTATAAATCTCAAGAAAATTATTTTGAGATATTAAGTCAATATTTCACAAAAATACGTAATTCATTTGCAAAATCAAGTCAACATTTTTAAAAAATCAGTCATTATTTTGAGTTATTAAGTGAATTATCAAAAAAAATAATATTATTTAGAGATACTAAGTCATAATTTTGATGTACTGCTGGCGGAAAGAGAGAAGAAATAAAAACACAAGGAGCTGATTCTTCCTCATCTCTCTGGCAGGAAGAGGCCTCAACAGTATACATTACCATCAGTTTATAGGTGGATCTCAGGATAACACAGGTTTTCTTTATTGATCAACACAACACTGCCATCTAGTTGTCAATGCAAGAAAACAAGCTGTGAGACTTTGGTTCTTTGCATGTTGACATGGCTCTTCAGATTGATGGAGAATCAGTTCTATATGGTTCTATATAGCACCAAAAAGGGTTTTTGGAGTGTTACTGGTTCTATATAGAACCAGTGCCCTTACTAAAGAGCCCTTGAAGAAGTCTTTTTTAAAAGTGTACAATAATCTTTTTGGTTCTATATAGAACAAATTTCAAAAAGGTTCTATGTATCAATCAATCATGACATCACTCTGAAGAACCATTATACAGTGGAAAGAACCATTTACACATACAAATGGTTCTATATTGAACTCACAGTTCTAAATAGAACCATTGCCTTTACTAAAGAACCCTTGAAGAACCGTCCTTTTTAAGAGTGTGCAAGAACCTCTTTGGTGCCATACAGAACAATTTCCAAAAACGTTCTATGTATCGATCAATTATGCCATCAATCTGAAGAACGATTTACACAAGCAAATGGTTTTATTTAGAACTCACAGTTCTAAGTAGAACCATTGCCTTTTGTAAAAACCCTTGAAGAACCGTCTTTTTTAAGAGTGCACAAGAACCTTTTTGGTGCTATATAGAACAATTTTCGAACCTTTCTATGTATCAATCAATCGTCCTCAATCTGAAGAACCATTTTACCATGCAAAGAACAATTTACACATGCAAATGGTTCTACATAGAACTCACAGCTCTAAATAGAACCACTGTCTTTCCTAAAGAACCCTTGAAGAGCCATCTTTTTCTATAAGTGTACAAGAACCTTTTTGGTGCTATAAAGAACAGTTTTCAAAAACGTTCTATGTATCACTCAATCGTGGCATCAATCTGAAGAACCATTTTATCATGCCAAGAACCGTTTACACATGCAAACCATTGCCTTCACTAAAGAACCCTTGAAGAAGCATCTTTTTAAGTGTGTAGCTAGTTAACGCAGTTTTTAGGGTTCTAGCTATCATTAATCAGTATTTTCCAGCTGTATAAAACGTTTTAGACGCTATAAAGAAATATTTCTGACTAAATTAGAAGAGAAACAGTAGAAAAGTGGTCAGTTCACACTCCGCCCACATCTCTGCTGCCCCACTTCACCACAAAATCATTGCAGTGAGCCACACGGTGGCGTCCCATCCCAGAAAGGATCTGGTCATGCTCAGCAATGGCATGCAGGAGTGAAAGCGGGTCGGCGGTCAGTGGGAGCCCCCCGGTCACCGGATCAGCCACAGCTGCCTCCGGCTGCTATTTTCACTCCAGCATAAAGCGGCATGGGGAGCCAACAGCTCCAGCCTGGACGAGCAGCCTTCAAACAGCCTCCCAGCCCTCTCTGCGTCCACGCCATGAAGTCCGCAGGGGCCAAGGACCACCCGTCCTCCTGTGTGTGAGTGACCGCTGTGTGATTGATCAGCTTGACATGGTGTAGCAGTGAAGATAAAGATGCATGAATGTAGATAAATTAAAGCAACACTTTGGCAAAATAATCGATTAATCACCCCAAAATGTGGTCGATCAGCCAAGGCATGTTTACTTCTTTAGTCTTAGTGCTGGAGCTACAAGGCTAATGCAGCTAACAAGTAATGGAAGCTTATACCCACCAATTAGCATCGTGCTAACTGCGCAAATCATCACATACTTGACTCAAACTGTGTTGGAGGCACAATTTGTCCAAAAAGAAAACTGTAATCGTCACTATATCAGTTGTAAACAAGCCAACTTGTTGCCTACAGCTGCAGAATCTCTGCAGAGAGATTTTCCAGTGTAATGTTAAAAAATCCTCTTGATGATGTAACTTGAAGGTGGGAGGAGCCTCTGAAAATGATGTAGAACATAAGGAGATAGCTAATGCTTCTGCTAGCCCAGATAGGGAACACATATCAGTCCACTGGCTGACTGTACGCCACTGCTGGTCCCCCCTCGGACCACCGAGATTACTGCCCTGCATACAAGCTCTAACTAGGTTTAAATCCCCTCAACCAGATTTTAAATGCGCACTGACTTTTATTTTGGAAAGTAAACTAAGACAAATATTAAAAACCTTTAAGAGAAGAAAAAATGACTTTGCCTGATGTGAAATAATTTTTTTGAAAATGTTGCTGTCAGTGTGCTGGGTTGATTACAGCTGTATAACCAGATTTATTTATTTATTTATTTATTAGATTAATGTTAAAACTATTTACTAAACTAATTTACAAAAGGTAAACAAAGAATGAAATGAATATAAAATAAGTAAATTAGACTGTGAGTGGAAGAGGAGTGATGAAAAGTGGCATTTTGTCTAATACTCTGCTTAACCTTCGGTGGGCCACCGGGAAAATGCTAAGCCAGTGGGCTTCCAGCTGTGCCGTTAGTGGTCCGACAGCGGCCCACTGTCCTTTTACTATCTAGGAGGACACTGAATATCGTATTTGTGGTGTTTTACTGTAGTAACTGTCCTCAAATCTTCATTTCAGTGGAGAGGATTGATTACTAAAACATTAGAAATGACTCGTCAGATGACCCTGAAAGCTAACGTTAGCATGGCAGCTAATTGGCTATCCAGACACTTATTCTAGCTGAAAGAGTTAAACTTGTCTCTGGTGTTGATTTAGTGCTGAAGATAAAATCACTCTTTTCTTTATGGTTGTATTTGGTTGTGTTAAGCTCATAGTATCTTGGCTAGCAGTCTTGGGGATTGTAAATGGTTGCATGAAGTATTGATGAAGCATTCTGGGTATTGTAGTGAGAACCCTGATGAACAAAAACATGAAAATGCTATAAAATTGTGATTCTATCAAACTGATGAGGTTGTGTAACATGACAACAAGCATATTAACCTCTGGTTTCTGGTTTTAGGCCAGAATGTCCTTTTAAGCCATTTCTACTAGACCTGATTCTGTGGTTTCTGACCCCATATGACTCACTGTAGCCTATAAACATGGATTAAAGGACATCAGCATAAAGCTGGAGCCTGGATTGTGTCTGTACTTCAGTCCACGTTTAAAGATAACAGTGTTTCTTACAGTGTCATAAACCACACAATCAAGTCTGTTAGAGACGCTGAACAACCCGACAACTGGAAAGTGAAATGTGTGATGATTTAGCTATGCAGTTAGCACCATGCTAATCTCCACGCTAATTTCTGTACATTAGCTTCCATTACTTGTCAGCTACATTAGCCACGTAGCTCCAGCGCTAAAACTAAGGCACCAAACACGCCTTGACTGATCTGATAAATGTATGCTAACCCTTACAGAAAGTCACATGACCCAGATAGCAAGAGGACAGCGGGTCACTGCTGGCCTGCCCACCAGTGATTCAGCAGAGTACTGGACAAAATGCAGCTCATTTTCCACTCACAGTCCAATTTACTCATTTTTCCTTCTTTTCTTTTCTTTCAAAATCTTTTGTAAATTACTTTAGTTAGTATTAATATCATCAATAAAGCCGGTTCGATCCCTGGTGATGCTACAGCCGTCTGTAGCCGGTCAGTCAGAGAGAGCACAATTGGCCTCGCTCTCTCTGGGTGGGTGGGATGGCTGCCCTTCTCCCCCCATCACTCAGCGCGATGCTAGTCAGCGCAGGCGTCTGTTAGCTGACGTAGCAGATCTGGCGGTTGGCGCTTTCCTCCGAGCGCGTTCGGCTGTCCAGTGACGTTGCTTGAGCGGCAGCTCGAAAAGAAGCGGTGGTTGGCTTCACAGGTCTCGGAGGAAGCCTGTGTTAGCCTCGCCCTCCTAGCGCTGATAGCATCGTGTGATTGGGGGAGTCCTAACTAGCGGGTGGAATTGGAGACGACTAAATTGGGGAGAAAATCGGATAAAATTGAAAAAAAAAATAAAAATAAAAATAAATTAAAAAATAATAATAAATAAATAAATAAAAATAAAGCCAGTTACACAGCTGTCACCAATCTAGCACAGTGCCAGCAACAACATCTTCAACTAAACCATTTTTTTCCAGCCTAGTCATTATTGTTATAATTTTTTTTATAACATTTGTCTTCTTTTATTTTACAAAATAAAAGTTTGTGTATATTTAAAATCTGTTCGAGGAGATTAAAGACTAGTCAGACCTTTAATCTGGGTGGTCCGAGGGTGGACTAGCAGTGGCTAGTCAGTGGGGTGCTGACCTTATCAAGCTAGCGGACCGATATATGTTCACTTTTTCACGTGTGTAAACAAACACATTTTTTGCACACTTACATGTTAAAAATGTGTGATCATGTGTGAAAACATGTTCATGTAAAAAAAATGTGTGATTACTTTTAAACACGTGGTTTGTTGCACTTCATGTGTGAAATTTATGTGACTTTTCTTTAAGGAAAATTGTGTAAATTAATATTTTTTTATTCCTGTGTTTATTAATGTGTTTAGCTCCTCACCCTCGGAGCCTGAGGAGCTGGACAGCGGCAGCGAAAGCTCGGAAAAGTCGACAGGTGAAGCCGGGAAGCGCCCCCACCGATCCAGCCGTAGGTTGGTGGGGGTCAGTAAGCAGAGGCAGGCGGCGAACGCCCGGGAACGCGACCGGACGCACAGCGTCAACACGGCCTTCAGCGCCTTGCGGACGCTTATCCCCACGGAGCCGGCCGACAGGAAGCTGTCCAAGATCGAGACGCTGCGGCTGGCGTCCAGCTACATCTCCCACCTCGCCAACGTGCTGCTGCTGGGCGAAAGCTGCAGCGATGGGCAGCCGTGCCTACAGTACCGCGGCGTCCTACAGGGCGGCGCCACCCGTGCCTCCCTCAGACCCATCTGCACCTTCTGCCTCGGGAACCAGAGGAAAATGGTGAGTGTGGATTTAGCAAGTGGGCTAAAAAAGCCGCAGCCCAGGGTTGAAAAAACTTCCATGGCGCCACCTAGTGGCATAGCCAGGATTTCATTTTAGGGGGTCCTGGTTGCAGGTTTGGGGGCCAGCCAGTATCACTATAGTGAGGACTAGCCAACTTCTTTGTAGGGTCATTCTACAGAAACGACCACTTTTCTATCTCTCCATAGGAGTCACTGGTGTTACTGATCCTCATTGGTGTTACACATAATAAAGGAACACCAGAGACATTTTAATGAACAATGCATTTTACTAAACGGCTGCTACAGAGCATCAAACCACATGTTGTCAATCATGGAATATCCACCAAAATATGGAATTTAATCCATTTGGGTTCTATTTTTTCACAGTTACCTCAGAATAAAGTCGGTCACACCAGTGACTTCAGCTAAAAGCTTCATATGAAATCATGAGCTAAATGAGAAAATCTCTGATAACTGAAAGATACAGTGGACTCACCATGTGCTTTTCTTCATAGATCCTCAGAACACAGGTAAAAGGAAGTCAAGTGATGTCATCAGTGTGACTTTTATTTCAAAATAAGAGATTTTTTGTACGCAGTTACACCAGTGACACGACTCCTGGGGACAACTTTCATTATATATTTTATAATATTTATTTGGCATTTGTTTTCTTTATGTCATTTAATTTATTTATTTCAATATATAAATACATTTATATTTATATATATTTCAATATATAAATAAATTTATATATTTCAATATATAAATAAATATGGCCTCAGCCTTTACAGACGCTTAGACGGTTGCACCACTCGGGAGCTTTATAGAGGCTTTTTAAATGAAACAGTAGAAGCCATATTGCCCCCTACACTTCCTGTAGTGTATTACAGTCTGTCAGAGTGACTGTGTGGATCATATGAACATTATAGAGCTTTTTAAATGAAACAGTGGAAGCCATATCGCCCCCTACGCTTCCTGTAGTGTATTACAGTCTGTCAGAGTGACTGTGTGGATCATATGAACATTATAGAGGCTTTTTAAATGAAACAGTGGAAGCCATATCGCCCCCTACACTTCCTGTAGTGTATTACAGTCTGTCAGAGTGACTGTGTGGATCATATGAACATTATAGAGCTTTTTAAATGAAACAGTGGAAGCCATATCGCCCCCTACACTTCCTGTAGTGTATTACAGTCTGTCAGAATGACTGTGTGGATCATATGAACACTATAGAGTGCTTGTTTTTAAGTGTATGACAGTATATTCATGTATACACTATTCAATCGTTATAGTCCTAATTGTCAGTGTCGGTTTGGTGTCTGTACAGTCACTCTGTGGAATCTGTAGCTGGTGCCAAGTAAGAAGGGTTGCCCGAACTAGCGTGTGGCTCTGGGGAGGCCGTCTAGACAGCTTGTTCTGGTCTTCAGCCCTGTGGCAGCCTCAGTTTCGTATTTCTGGTGTTCCCTGCTCGAACACACCTGACCCAATGGCTGATGAGTTGAGTCAGGTGCATCAGAGCAGAGTGAACACTCGTACGATTCATCTGTGGGCTTCGCTGAACTCTTAGACAACAGAAGAATACATAAAATGACAATAATAGACAGAACCAAACAGATAATAAAACATAGTGAGTCTCCATAATGTACTTAAAATTGATCTTTTTGTGAGATTATTGTAAGATTATTCATATAAATGGTATGTTTTGATGTAATCTTATCAGATAAAGTGCATCATTTTCCTTCCTTCAATCATTATGTATTGAAAAAATGAACATGGCTAACATTTTACTGAATGGCAGCATTCGTATGTCTATAGAAGACCTACTTGCGCCTTTCAAAACAACTGATATAAACCGATGATAACATTTACAAAGCGTCAGTGGTCGTAAAAGCTGCTTTTGTCCATTTTTATTAAGCCTTTCTTAATGTATATATAAGTTTATGACAATTTAATAGGTGTTTCTAAGATGTTATTTTAATGCAAATGAAATAAATTAATCTAGAAATAGACTAATAATTAATAATCCTACAATATTCTTACAGTGACTTAATAATGGATGCCTACATTGAACATGTCTTCACTTGTAATGCAGCCTTACATTGGTATTGTTTGGTATACATACATAAAAACCAATTCAAAGTCAATTAAATGCCTGTTTAGTGATAAAATGCTGCTCACTTTCTGTTGAAACAGGGATGCTGGTCATTTCTGTCCAGATTACTGCTGATTTCACGCCGCATTTACTGCACAGTCACTCAATCAACCAAGCGGATCGCTATCAGAGCTGATTTGTGCTCATTGTCCATGTATCACACCATGAAATCAACAGCGTGATGCACCGTTTATAGTGGAAATTGAGTGGAAATTGCACTTAAGCCATCAGTATTATCTCCATTCAGTTACACTCACTCATCCATCTGTATGCATCTTGATGAAAGGAGTGAAATTCTACCATTTTTATGAATTTTCTGCATAATGAAGTGACTAAGCTGTAGACAAAGTTGTTCAGAGTGGTTTGGTGTGGTTTTGTGGTGGTGATAGGAACCAGACGTCCACCTCTAAAAGCTCCTCACAGAAAGTTCCTACATGAAATGGTTATGAATTCACTGCCTGATGACTGAGACACTGTTTTATGATCGTTTAGAGAACTTAAGCTCCATTCATGGTGGAGGGATACATAACATGCAGGGCGCTGTGAGGCAAAATAGTCCCCAAAGAAAACTTATTATTTCAGATTTTCCACTATTTTCCATCATCAACATTCCATATAAGCTCAGAAGACTCGTGTAGGTTCACTGGTGGTTCTGGATAGTAAATAAAATGTCTATATTTGTGTTGTAGTCATGGCGACCCCTGGTTCCTATCACCACCACTGTAAAGACATCTGAACCATTTCACACCAAACCCCTCTGTTTACATCTCACACACTGAATTATCAGGGAATATTTAAAAATCAGTGGATTTTCAACAGAATTGGAGACAAAAACAGTGAAATCCAACAGGAGACAAGCCTAAACTGTATATACAGCAGGCTGACCTTACTTGTGGAGTGCTTAGCTTCATGCTTTGGCTTGCATGCAGGTGCAGTCAATGAGTGTGTTTACATGCACTCAATAATCCGATCATAATCGGATTTCTGTAGTTATCCAAGTATTCAAATGGTCATGTAAACACCATACTCCGAACTAGAAATCCTATTAAGAAATCTGATAAAGAGGCTGGATTTTTAGCTTAGTAATCAGATTTCTCAGTGCTGTAAACTCTTACTCTGATTTCTTTCGGGTTTCTCAGTCTGAGCATGTGTGAAAACAGACTGCGGTACCAGAAACAAGCGAGCAGCGACGCTGCGGGATGCAGCAAAACACGTCTGGAGTGACACTGAAACCAAATACAAATTGAAGGATTGAAATATTCTTCATCTTCTAGATGATGTTTGATCATATTTTAGGTTTTAAAAAAAAAAACGCAGTATGAAGTTTGAGTTTTAGCGTTACGTTTCTGTCGCGTCTTCTTCTGTGAGTTTATTGGCTGGTTGTAAAGCAGAAATCTGATTTCTGTCTGACTCATGTAGACCTGGAGTTTCCTCATTATCTGATTACTCAAGTGCATGTAAACGCATTGATGGGATTACTGACAAATCTGATTTTCTGCAGTTATCAGATTATTAAGTGCACGTAAACACACTCAGTGTAAGTTTGTTTATTACGTTCATTTTGTCAGTTATTATGAACTAAAGCATTCGTCTCAAATGAGAAAGGATTATTGACAGTGTTAAACGTGTCGCTGCAGTGTTTACTAATTCCATTAGCTAAAGCTGGTATTACTGAAGTAGCTATGCAGTGAACCAAGAAGTTAGCACAATGCTAGCTGACCTCTTCATATCATTTTTCTTTGGCTTTCAATTTTTGATGCTAATTTGATAAAACTAAAATAAATTATATTAGCACATGCTACAGCTTCTCAGGAATGGTTTTGCTGACAAACTTAACGTAAATTAATTCAAGCGCATTGTGGCTAGCTGGCTCACTTTAGCTAATAGTGGCTAGTTAGCTACAGAAACAAAGGTCATTTTTTTGAAATGAGAAAATGAGAGCACTGAAATGGGCACATGTATTGTGTTTAACTGCGTATGTACAAATATATTTGCTGTTTTTTTGTAAATATATGGGATTTTATTCCCATTCCAGCACTTACTTCAGTCCTTTTCTCAGTGCTTGTGGCTAATTAGCCTCTGTAAGCTAATCTGATTAATAAAAGATGTTTTTATCTATTTAGTTTTTGCAAAAACATATGGCAAAATCTAAACAGAATTCTATTTCATATTTTAAGTTACTGCCAGTTAACAAAGAAAACATTCTCATTTTTATTAAAGACGTTTTCAAAAGCCAAACTTTTGTAGCATGAATATATATATATATATATATAATATGAATATAAAACAGCCATTAAGTATTCATTTTTCATAAGATATTTCTGAGGAGATTAAATTTAAGATAATCCGCTTGTATAAAGAAAAAGAAACTCATAAAAAGAAAAGCAGAAAAAGTTTTGAAAACTGATTAACAGCTCCAGAGAAAATGTGTCTCCTAACAACCACCTGGAAGAGCTGGTCGACCCCAAAAATGCCCCCATCAGATAAACAGCACTTAAAGCTTTCATCTCTGAGAGAGAGGAGAAAATCAAGCTGCTTCAGATCTGAAAACATCCACAGGTGTTTCTGTCCATCCTTCCACTGTGAGAAGACGACTCAGCGCTGTGGGTCTGAAAGGATGTGTAGCTGATCAAGAAGAACCTCACTGAGAAAAGGAGACGGACACATCAAACAAAGAAGCTGAACGATGGACTGACCACCCCAGAGTCCAGACCTCAACACCACTGAATGTGTTTGATTACTTTAGAAAATGATCAACCAGCTTCTAAGACTGAACTTTCTGCACATGTGTGACTGCTGTGTGTCTTTGTGTGTTTTGCAGATGCGAGCCGGGGAGAAACAGAGTCCACGGGCCTGAGCAGCAGACTTGGACAGCACGTCCTCCTCAACGTTTACATGTAAAAGACTCTTCGCCTTGTACAGACAAAAAAGCAGATGTATATTTTTCTAAATCTCTGAGGACAGAAGAAATCTAAAGAAGTACAACACTGAAATGCACTTTTTCTCCCTCTTTCGTTTACGAATGTTCACGCGTGTGTCCGTGTCTTTGGCCTTGTTTTGGTGGATGTAACCGGAGCCTGGCGTGTGAAGCAGCACCTGGCAGTAAGTTATTTCAGTGTCAGATATAGTAAGCCTCCACGGGCCTCTCCTTAAAAAACAAGCCCCATGTCTGGCCTTCCTGGGTCACATGACGGTAATCCAAACCTGCAGCGGTTGCTGTCAGTACACAGTGAGAGCGCTTTTGGGTAACTCTCTGGTCCCCTCCCTCTTCTCCCTAGACTACGAGCTGCGGTCACATAACAGGGTGGAAAGTGGCACAAATGCAGAATTAACCAATCCAGGCTCCGCCCACAGGTGTGTTCTTTCCTAGTTACGAGGTTACGAAGGTTAGCCTTACAGAGCTCTAGCAAAAAATCCCATTAAACATAATTGTTTTCGTCAAATATCAAAACATGTCAACTTGGAATTTGTTGTTTATTTTAAATTATACAGTCAAATCCAGAAGTTTGAACACCCTCAATGTCTATATATATATGTGTATATATATATATATATATATATATACACACACACATATGTATCGCTGTTGTTGAAAAAAAACCTTGTATCTCCATTTTTAACGTTTTTCAGTTTTTGACATAATTTTAAAAGACCTGTTGCCCTTTTTATTGCCTGTACATTTCATGATTATTGGACTATAAGCAATGGCCCAAAATGACTTTGAAAGACGTCTGGTTCCATTGACTTACATTAAAAGTAAAGTAGGTTTTTCCCTTCTCCTGTGAAGTTATCATTTTGGAGATATGTTATGTGCCATAACTTTTGCACAGGCCACATTTTATGCTTTGTGTTTTCCCCCAATACGTAAATTCAGAAAACAACCAGTAATTGTGTAAATTGGCATTTTGGTCATTTATTTAAGTCACAATGTTAGGATAGATAATGTTTACGTTTATTGATTTGTCATCATTTTATTTTTTTTAGAAATAAACAACTGACTAATAGGCTAAACAGGAAGTCCACTAGCTTCAGCTGGATTAGCATTGCACGCTAGCCTCTTTCCATCGCTGGTTAGCTTGACTTTATTAATGTAGCTTGAGATTTTGCTGTTACGTCTTCCGTTTCCGCTGTAAAATCAGTACATATGTCAGTACGATGAAGAAAACCTTGGCAAAACTCACAGCATCTTCAGCCATGCTAGCTTAGCTTGTGAAGTAGGCTATTACATTCACTTAGCTAGCTAGCAATGCTAAAACAGCTGAAACCGATTAGACTATCTACCGTATGTTTATCCCTGTAACCTCACATACAAAGTAAACATCATTTCAAACTAGCAATACTTGACAAATCTGTGTTGAGTGGGATTTTTGCTAACACTCTGTAAAGCTATGTTTTCTCCAACATATAGAAAAGATTAAAATATGTGTTTTTATAGCCCACATATGCTGCACATGCGCATATCGTGGCCATCTTCCAGTGTTGGCAGCAACTTTTTTGAGCAATAATGCGTGTAATGTGAACTTAGCCTATACTTTCAGTAAGGAATAGCTAGTCTTGCAGGCCTAGATATGACCTTATAAACAGAATACACGTCTGGGGAACCTTTGGTGCTGGATTTGCGGTGAAGCAAGAGTTCACCCATCTCTAAACCCACCCCCAAAGTTTTTAGTCCATGCTCTTTTAATAATCAATAAAATAATAATAATAATAAAAAAAACACTAGCTAGGTTTTGAACCTCTATTGTTAGCTAACAGAACTATTTTTCCTTTTGGATGTTGTTGGTGGGAGCAACATCGCCCCCTACTTGAAGCTCTGCCTTTATAAGCCGTTTAGATATTTCCCCCCAGATGTTCTCATTTCGACATCACATCTGGCCCAGTGAGACTAGAACGGCCCATAAATACTTGAGTATTTGTAAAACTGTTATTGAAAAGACTGTAAAGCCTCTGTTCTACTGTTATATGGTATCTATAGGTTCTGCACTAGCATAAAATACATAGGTTTACCAAAGCAGCACAGCACTTTTGTAAATCAGCCTGGGTTAAGAGTGTCTACCAAACACCATCAATGTAGAAGTAGCTAACGAGCTAACCAGTGTGATCATTTACAAAGCAGAATTTCACAGTAAAGCAGGGCAACATCAGCCAAACCGAGGATTGACCTGAAATAACCCCTCTTCTTTTAGACTTTATGATTGGCTTTTGGCTTTAAAATGTCACCACATGTTAGCTATGTTAGCATCTTATGTAGCTTTGGTTCACTTTGCTAAAGGAAGTCTGAGGAGGCAAACATAGGTTTACCAAAACGACAAAGCACTTTTGTAAATCAGTCTGAATTAAGAGTGTCTACCAGAGCCGGTTTATGAGGAGTCTGGCCACTTCCTATTTCCCCCATTACATCAAAAACAGGACTGCTAAACAGCAGAGGGCGCCCGCGAGCGAGTCCTCAATGAATGGCAGTGAATGGAGCTCAACGGCTAAAAACTAAAAGTTAAAATAGCTTCTAATCACTGAACCAGAACTTTCCTTTAATTGTAGAAAGTAGAAGGATGGATTTCACTAAAAAAACAAAGAAATCTCACCTGTATGTTTCCTTTTTATACAGCAAACGGGTTTTGGGCAGCAGAAGGCGGGCTTTACTGCTACTGAGTGCTGATTTTTTGGCGAGTAGAGCAGCTCATTGGCTGTTTGCGCTCACTGACATCCGTTTTAAACTCCTATAACTCGAGTTTAAAAGCTCTTAAAAATATAACAGCAGTGTTAAAATGTTTCTGTGTTCAGGAAATGAATGAATTATTTTACATTAAAAATGTTTCAGCATTTTTAAACTGTGATTTTGCTCAAATGATCCATATCAACCCATTCATTTTGGACTCGCTCGGGAGCGCCCCCTAGTGTCTGAAAAACCCAGAAGACATTGCAGAGTGGTAATTCTCCTCTCTACAAGTTCTCTGTGTCTACCAAACGCCACCAACGTTAGCGTAAAATGTAAATGTAGATAATAAGCTAACCAGTGTGATCATTTACAAAGCAGAATTTCCCAGTAAAGCTGGTCAACATCGGCCAAAACTGAGGACCGTCCTGAAGTAACCCTAAATACTCTTCTATTGGACAAGACTTCATGTTTGGCCTTTGGCTTAAAATGCCACTACATATTACTACATACTCGTCTCTGATGGATTATATTCAGGGTAAACTGCGTAAATTAGATTTAACCGTTTGTTGGAGTTTTCTGGCTAACTGAGAAATCCTGCTTCAGGAAGTAAATCTGAGTGAGCAGATATTACAAGCTGGACAGGGTCACGACCTTCAGAGGTATTACCGGGCAGCGGAAATGTTTGTTTGTCCAGCTTCTCAAATGATCTGGCTGTGTTATAAACAACCACAACACACTAAGGGGGCCGCCCCCCCCCCTTACCCCAAATGTAGTCAGTCAGCTAGAACGTTTGTTGTCTTCTGTAGTTTTAGCACTGAAGCTACAAGGCTAATGTAGCTAAGAAGTTATGGAGGCTTTACCAGTTAGCCAGTTAGCATGGTGCTAACTGCTTACCTGCATTATGACTTCACTAAAACCGTGTGGATTTTTTCAGAGACCTCGAATAGAGTTGACTGTGTGTTCTGGCTCATGCGTGTAGCTAGCAATGTAGCTAATTTGTAAAGAGGAATTTCCCATCCTCTACTGGGAATTCCTACTGGGAAAGTCAGGACGGTGTTCTCAACTCCAAGCTCAGCATATGATGTCAGATCTACACGACTGCTTACGTCATCAACAATAGCAAAGAACCACGTATTGACTTTTAAATGAGGTTAGCTTTAAATCAGCCAACGTAGAGACACAGTAGCTGGTTAATCTATAACACTGACCATAAAGCGGTCAGTTTTGAGATAAATACATCCTTTATTACTCACATCACCAACATTAGCTGGATAGCTTAGGTAACACTTTACTGCAGGGTACAGTTCATAAGGCTACATTACACCCCCATAATGTTTATTAATGCTTGTTCCAATAGGCGTCATCTGTCGTAAAGACTACTTTGATCAAAATTGGCAAATGTAACATTTATAATGTATAATGCCTGTTGGAATAAGCATTAATAAACATTTATGAAGGGTTATATCAGTTATCATGACAAGCTTATGTGGGTGTCATGTAGCCTTATGAACTGTCGTTACCCAAGCTATCCTGCTAATGTTGGTGATCTCAATAAAAATGTGTTACCCCAGCTTGTTGCTAACAATACTCGTTTTAATGGAGGCGTCTATGTTTTTCCCCACTTTGTAGCTTTTCCAAGCTAAACGGAAAGCAGCTTAAGCTTCCATTGTCTGTTAGCTGCATTAGCCTCATAGCGCCAGTGCAAAACTGGCTGACTGACCACATTTAGGGTAAGAAAATACTAAACTTTTCCTTCAACGCTCAGTCTGGATTGAAAATCCTGAGTAGGCCAGGCGCTCAGCTGTGCTCATAAATCCACCACAGGGTTGAGGATTTATCCTAAAAAGTCCTGAGTTTTTCCGAACAGCAGCTTGACTAACCGTTTCACCCCGACTCGCTCTGAATTTGTAGACTAACCTGTTCAGGTCGTTATTCTAATGGAAATGCAGAGCTACTTTTACAAGGATGCACATTTAGCTGAACTTTGAGCGCGAGTTACGTTCTAGAGCGCAGCGTTTATGGGTGTGCGGTCATTTCAGACCAGAATGTTTACTTTAACTTGCATGAATTGCACAAATGTCTGTTAGTTTTGACCTGTACAGTTCTGTGCTTTAGGTTTAGTTTTCGGTGAAAAACGGCCATAAAGTTATTCATTTATAAGGAGAGATTTTTTAGTACACACAGAAAATTTGCTGGATCGAGCAAAGAAGCTGTTGGTGATCTCAGAACAATGGACTGACCACCCCAGAGTCCAGAACTCAATGTGTTTGGGGGTACTTCACACTACACTAAATATATACATACATACATATATATATATATATATATATATATATATATATATATGTATGTGTGTGTGTGTGTGTGTGTATAGTCTGTTGTCTGAAGAAAACCTTGTATCTCCAAAATTGTAACTTTACAGGAGAAGGAAAATCTTACTTCACTTTTAATGTGAGTCAATGGAACCAGAATTCTTACCAAGCCATTTTGGGCCGTTTCTTTTGGTCCATTCACTGTGAAATTTACACACAATGTGAAGAACAACAGGCTTTTTCAAATTATGTGAAAAACTGAAAATGGAGATACCAGGTTTTGTTCCAACAGCACTTCCACACAGCTCTGTACAACGCAAACAAAAGGAAGCATCTGGCCTGCATAGCAGTGTAGCAGTGTTCTAGGGGTTTACTGATGTGTTTAAGTGGTTCTTTAAGGGTTCTTTACTAAAGAAGGTTCTATGTAGAACCACGAACACTCAGAGAACCATTTGTGCCATTAAAGGGTTCTTTGCATCATTAAATGGTTAAATGTGCTATAGATGGTTCTTTAAATAACCCTTTGGAAAAAGGTTCTACTGTTGTTACAATGTCAAGCCTGTTTGGTGCTATATAGAACCCTTTTCAAAAAGGTTCAATCGGAAAAACCCCTTCATGATAGCAAACCCTTTGCATGATTAAAGGGTTCTTTATGAGTGTTCATGGTTCTCATGGTTTACGTAGAACCATTTTCTTTACTACAGAACTTTTGAAGGACCATCTTTAAGTGTGTGCAGTGGTGCTGAATCAGGGTTAAAGTTGCTCTTTCTGTAAACACACTATACATTATGTACTATACATGCACTCAACCTTCAACTTAATCAAACACATATATATATATATATATATCGCTATTGTTGGAAGAGAACCTTGTATCTCCAAAATTTGTAACTTTACAGGAGAAGGAAAAAAACTTTATTTTTAATGTAAGTCAATGGAACCAGAATTTTTTCCAAATTATTTTGGGCCGTTTCTTTAAGTCCATTCATCAAGAATTTTACTCACAATGTAAAGAACAACAGGCATTTTCAAATTATGTCAAAATCTGAAAAATGTTCTGATAGCAGCGATAGCGATATATATATATATGTGTAAAAGCACAGTTGAGTGTATCATAGTCGTTTGCCCTATGTTGAGTAATTTCTTGCCTTCTTGCCCCTCGTTGGATGTGGCCTACCTCTAAAATACTCAAACTCTGTCAACATACTTGAATTGTCCTTTGCACACAGCAAATAATGTCAAAGCTGCTACTAAATGATGGTGTATTTTTTTTGTACATTTTTGTCTGTACTCTTATTATAATTTTCAAAATGTATTAAATTATTTTCAAAGACTTTCTCAGTCACTTTCTACGACTTCTGTCCAGGGCGTTTACTATATCGGGTGTTGATTTTAATGTGTAAGGAACAGCCTGGGGGACGGGAGGTGGCTCTATAGCACCATCTGGTGGACTTCAAGATCCATGATTTGGTTTTAAATGTAAGAGGACAGAATCTGATATTTTTATATAAAGATAACAGCGTTTCCCCTTAAAGGGTCAATAGTCTGCATTTCCATTGGTTTCTTTTCTTGACTGTGAGCGTTTTATGTGCTAAATATATGACCACGTTCCAAATTATATTCATTTTCAATGGAGTGTAGTGAATAAAGGCACAAAGGATTTTGGGAAATTCCCCAAGTAAGGTCTGTTAAAGCCGGCATCCCAAGCAGACTCTTTGGAAGTCTGCATTTTTCCCTTTATAGCCCTCAGTAGGACCAGCTTCCGACCATCGGAGGCCCTCAGATGAACCTGCCTGGCTCATTTGCACATGGACTTGGAGATCTTAGTCATTCAGAGTGGTTTGGTGTGAAATGGTTCAGATGTCTTTACAGTAGTGGTGATAGGAACCAGGGGTCGCCATGACTACAACACAGATATAGACATTTTATTTACTATCCAGAACCACCAGTGAACCTACACGAGTCTTCTGAGTTTATATGGAATGTTGATGATGGAAAATAGTGGAAAATCTGAAATAAGTTTTCTTTGGGGACTATTTTGCCTCACAGCGCCCTGCATGTATCCCTCCACCATGAATGGAGTTTAAGTTCTCTAAACTATCATAAAACAGTGTCTCAGTCATCAGGCAGTGAATTCATAACCATTTCATGTAGGAACTTTCTGTGAGGGAGCTTTTAGAGGTGGACGTCTGGTTCCTATCACCACCTCTGTAAGTGATTCTGACGTCTCTATAGAACAGAGCGTTTCACACCAAACCACTGAGTGAGCAGTAAAAAAAATAGTAATAACAATAATAATAATAAATCATCCGAGAGCAAACCTGGACACCCCCAGCAAAGATAAATACTCAAACCTGGTAATTAATACAAGGGAAAGAGATCAATAATAATAATAATAATAATAATAATAATAATAATAATAATAATAATAATGAGAAGAAGAAGAAGAAGAAGAAGCAGCCCTCCAGGGCTGGAGCTCAACACCCCTGACATCAATTCAGAGTAAATAAATAAAACACGCACTCAAATTGGCTACTACTAATTTTTATTTCTTAAAAAAAGTCAATTAGGTAATCATCAGATTAAAGAAATCAGTGATGAATCAATAAAGGTGGTGATACATCAGAGGGAAAAGGCCAGCGGTCATTTAAGGGTCATTTGAAGAGGGCGACTAGCGGAGTTACAGCTGAAGACGACGATGGGAGCAGCTAGAAGAGCTAGTAGTGCTGATGGTCCTCAAAGGGCTCCAACCTTTGGCAACAACTTGACGATGAGACGTTCGTTCAGCACAATGGAATCCAATTCGCATGATTTTCGCTCCGTTTCTCTCGGGCGTAGCTGAGGCCGCACGCCCACAGGTCACTCTAAGGGCTTTTCTTAAATACAGCGACACAAAGGAGACGGCTAGCGCCGCAAGTGCGGTGAACACACCCTTTTAAACTGGAATGTGACTCAGAAGCAGAGAGAAGTGACTTCTGAGCGTAAAAACCTTCAGCTACTCCGGAAACGAGGCTTTAATTCCGTTATTTGAATAACTTTCCCCCCTTCGGGGCTAAAGGCATCGATTACGCACTATAAAAGGGTCTTTGAGCGAACGAACAGCGAGAATCTGGCTGAATTTCATGGAATGTTCTCTTTTGAAAAGGAATCGTGATTTAATTATAGTAATAATAATAATTTAAAGATGTCCAAACGTGTCAACACTCGACGGCTCCGTGAGAATGATTACAAAAGGGTTGACGATTCACAACTTGTGCTGTTTTTTTGTGTTTTTTTTTTTCCTTTTTAAGTGTAAACCTTAAGATTAGATAGAAAAATCTGTTAAAATTAACCATTTTTTGTTACAAAGCCCTTAAATGACATCTAAATGTTATGGTTGAAAAAACAGGAGGTAGAATCAAAAAAAAAAAGAAAATAAAAGGAAGAAAAAAAAGAAAGTAAAACAAAGACGAGCACTTCTGTAACAAAACATTCTGCGGCTCCTGTGGTAGCTGATGGCAGGCGGCTGCAGGTCCCAAACTTAAGCTTCTTAATCTCCTTCCTCTTCCTCAGATTCAGACTCTACACGGAAACACAGGGAACAAATCAAATCAGCTTATTTAAAACACATTTATAGGACACTGAATAAAACACTCTGGAAACACAGGAGAGAAAAAGAGCTCTGGAGTGATGTTCCTGGGTTAACTGATGATGTGCAGCAGGCTTTAAGGTACACTTTGTCTCCGTTGATGGGCGTCAGAGGCGTTAGCCAATCAGCAGCGACGTGTATATAATCCCTGCTATATTAATAAGGGAGGGCAGTTGTGGGCTGGACGTTAGGGAACCAGCCCTGTGACCGGAAGGTCGTCGGTTTGATCCCCTGAGCCGACAGTACATGACTGAGGCACCCTTGAACAAGGCACCTAACCCCCAACTGCTCCCCAGGCGCTGCGGATAGGGCTGCCCACCGCCCTGGGCAAGTGTGCTCACTGCCCCCTAGTGTGTGTGTGGTGTTCACTGCACAGATGGGTTTAATGCTGAGGTGAATTTCCCCGTTGTGGGACTAACAAAAGGTAACTTAACTTAAAGGCAGCTCACAATGGAGTCTAACACTCCGCCGCTGCAGCCTGGTGTACCCAACTATTAAAGACGTTAGGAGATGGGTGTTGAGGTATTATACATGTATTTAAACCCAATTTTTCAGGCTCTAAAAATTCTTCGAAAGGAATGCCAATTCTCAGCTGCCGTAGTTCCAAGGCTTGCATAACAAGAGTGTTCAACTTACTATCGTTTCTGTTTAAATAAAAGTTTTGTCAGAGCTGAATGCAGCCCAGGTCTGCAGTAGGGTGGATCTCTAGGAGCAGGCCTTAAAAAAAGCCACTTGGTTCCTCAAAGAACCTTTCAGTTCTTCGAAGAACCTCTCTTTTACGATGTTGTTAAAAGAATCTTTTTTGTTGATTTCTTTTCCTCAATTTTCTCCACAATTTACTCCCAGTCCACAGTTTACTCTTCTCTCCCAGTCACACGACACCACCAGCGGTAGGAGACACAGACACCTGCGCTGACTAGCATTGCGCTAAGTGATGGGGAGACGGGGGGGGGGCATCCTACCCACCCTGGCTGCAGAATCACATGATCTTCCACTGATCGGGCAAATACAGCTCCAATCAGGAGCCCCTAACATGGACCTAATGTACTGCAAAGTGCATCGAAGTTCAACACAAAGCAACAATCTTCACAAAGCTGTTCTGTCCATATCGGTCAGCCTTAATTCTGACGGCTGACAAGTTAAAGTGTCCTGATATCGGTTGAATGAGAGATTAACATAACTGGAAAAACACTAAAGTGATGCAAGATCTGAACTACTAGGGTTTCAAATTACAAACTACAACCTGGAAATTTGCACAGAACTTCAGCAAATTAATCTCAGGCCATTTGGTTTACCTTCTTCCGCGTTCTTCAGCCACTCCACAAACTTTTTCATCTGCTCCAGGAAGACGCTCTTGCCTTTGGCCAAGTGGCCCTCGGTGTACCACTTCAGAATGGCCTCCTCACTCAGAACATCAGCTAGAAAATCAAACCGAAAATCAAATGAGACACTAAAGCTGCTAAATAAAGCATTACACGACTCTAGAAAGCGCACCAGACTGACTGGAAGAGAGGTACGTTTGTTCAGCTGCTGGTCAGTTTATATGGGGTTACAGTTCTGCGCTAGAAGAGTTTATGTACACTAATTAATCTGATCTTAACTTAGGAATTTTCTTATCTTACAGCATCTGATCTCCAGTTAGGAAATCTTAACCTACTCTATCTAAGTCAACAATCAGCTGTCATGTGTGTTGCCTAGCAGCCGACCATAAACACACAGCTGAAACGTAAACGTCAAAATTTTAGTGTAAGCCAAAGTTGCTGATACTGATGTAAAAAAAGGTCAAACAGAACTAAAGAGTGATAAACTAAGTAGTGAATACTGCGAGAGCGCCCCCTGCTGTTTATCAGAGCCGCTCCCCAGTTTCAGTCTCCATTTCCCAAACGCTTTAGCCGAGCGCGCTAACGTTACTCCTCCTAATAAACAGACACACGTTCAGCTCCGCCTCCTCATTATTCACCACCATCACTGTCATATTTCATCATCAACATTAACACACGAAGGTGATCAGAGGGGCGGTGGAGATCGAGTCTGCAGCGTCTGAGATCTTTAAAACGCAGAGTTAGAAAAGAAAATCATCTCACAGTGAAAGCAGCGTTTTACAGTAGAAATAAATGGAGCTCATTATGCTGGTAGTGAACTATGCTGCTGACTCAGCTGCCTAAAAACCATAGAAACGGACCTTAAACAGAAGTGAGGACCCTGTTGGGGTTCATCCTAAAGTTAGGACAGGATTTAGGAGGTTTAGTCTAGTTAGGATGTTTGTGTGATGCTGTTTTCTTATCTGGAGTTCATGATGAGATTATGAAGTTAGCAACTGATGTTCTGGAACAGCTACTGTCATAAACTCAGCCGTCATGGAGACTAAATAGATCAGATTTCAGAGTTAGGACGTTTCTATAACACACAGATCACTAGAATGCAGTTCTTCTAGACGTGGCACAAGAGTTGTAAAACTGCACTGATGCATTACGATGCAACGATTTGAATCAGGGAACTGAACCGCATCGTTAGAATCACAAATCAATTCGAGTTTGACAAAAAACAGGATTCTCAGGCTATTTTTAAACATCACAATTTTTAGGAATTAGCTGTACGCATCACACCTGCATGCACTCTAAACCAGATTCAGGACTTTTTTTTTGAATGCCCCAAAATAACCTAACTGAACTGTCAAAATTGGAATTATGATGCACTGAATCGTTTCCTAAAGAACTGCACTGACTCAAGGCGAGTTACCTTTATAGAGCAGCACCACGATCTTCTGGAAGGCCTTCATGAAGTGGATGTTGTCGTAGCAGTACTCCTGGATCTTCAGAAGCAGGGTGAGCTCAGACAGGCCCTGGGACGTGAATGCTTTCAGCAGGGGGCTGTATTGCTGGAACACCACAAGAGGAACGGTAAACATTAACAAAAAGACTCACTGAACAAAGTACAACCCACCCATCTCCTACCTTTACCAGCCACACCGAGTTACAGCTCTGTGCCCGGAAGGTTGCCGGTTTGATCCCCTGACAGTACGTGACTGAAGTGCCCTTGAGCAAGACACATAACCCCCAACTGCTCCCTGGCAGCCCGTGGATAAGGCTGCCCACCGCTCCGGGCAAGTGTGCTCACTGCCCCCTAGTGTTTGTTCACTAGAGTGTATGTGGTGTTTCACTGCACGGATGGGTGCAAATTGCAGAGGTGAAATTTGCCCACTGTGGGACTAATAAGGGTCATTTATTAATTAATACTGTCCAATATTCACAAATCCTGTAGCCAGACTGTTGACATTCCATCAGCATAACATGTACAAGCAGTCAGTGCTGGCTAAGACTCCAAATCCAGATAAAGCCCGTTTAGGTACAGATCAGTACCTCCAATTAATCAACACACTATCTGTGAGTCCTGATTATACATTACTGCCCACAATAACAGAGCCAGATATTCATAATTACCTTAAATGCTGGATCAGCGTTTACATTGCAGGAGATAAAAGCATACAAATTACTAGAATCAACTATTTGGTCAGTGGAGGGTCAGCGATATACTGTCTTTTCCAGCAACTACACCAAATATCGCGGTGATTGCAAAACTGTGTAGAAGCTGCGTATCTATTTGTACTAGTGCTGGTTCAAACATGATGACTTCAAAAGATCTAGCTGGCTTTGTGTGGAAGTGCAGCTGTTTCATTCAGCATGTCTGCACAGGCTGAGAGCTACATGATCAAACAAGACCTTCAGGAACGAGTCGTTTTCTGATAGAATGGCTGATTGTGCTGGTTTGTTTCTCTTCAGAACATCCTGTTTTCATATCATATTTTACTTCCAGGTTCCTGATGCTAATAGTGGATTTTTAGTACAAGGTAAGAACGTTCACACTGACTGACGTGCCTAGTACAGAAGATTTCAGGCCATCTCAATCAGGCCTACAGCAGAAGATAAGCACATATCTGGCTTCAAGGGAGAGAAACAGAAGCCAAAGAGCGCCACTTTTTCTTCAAGCCGCTCCAACTCATTTGTGTATTCTGGTTTAAATCGATATGGTTCTATTGCTACGTTCACATTACAAGCCTCGCTGCTCAAATCCAATTTTTTGCTCAAATCCGATCTCTCCGACACGACGGTTCACACTCACTTAGGTAAGTGACTCAAAGCTGTCATTAATGTGACGAACCGGCGTCCTGAAATGACCCTCATGAGCTCATCCTACTCAGTAACGTCACGTGAATGAATCACGTTCATCATCAGCACAAACTAACGAGCAGAACGAGCTTCGCTGAGAAGATCATTAACTCTGATCAGCTCTCAGCTTCATTATTAGAGCGAGACGAAGGAGAAAAAGGTGAGATGAGCTGCTTTTCCACCGTTTACAGGCTTTAACTTCTGTTCGGCGCTGTTGCCATGGTAACACTGAAAGATGGCACAGTGGAAAAAAAGCACATGAATTCAGATCTGAGCGTCACATTAAGGCCGCATGGTCGCATACGTATCCGATCTAGGACCACATATGAAAGTGGCTCAGGTTGGATTTGAAAAGATCAGATTTGAGTGTCTACACAGCTCTGAAAACATCAGATCAGAGTCACATTAGGGCAAAAAAGCCTTTTTTAAACAGACCTCAGTGTACTCAAGTCCTCAGTGTACTAATACTAGAAGAAATTAAAAATGATTTCGTGGGCCAGACAGGATCGTGTTGCAGGCCTTGCGTCTGATATACGGGGGTCTACAGGGTAATGTGGTGACACATCACAACTCCGACAACTTGCTCAAGTCTACCAATAGTACTTACAACTTGAGTGCAACTTCACTGTGGCAGATTGTGAAATTCATGAGTTTGGCGATCCCCATAAGGCGCCGGGTGCAGTGAGCGATACGTACCTTCAAGTGTTTGATGGCTTGTTCGGTGACGAGCTCCTCTTTCTTGTTCCACTCGACGGAGCTCATGACGCTGGTCCACACGATGCCGATCATCGTCTGCTCTGAGATGTTGGTCTTCTTCATCTCCTCACGGACGTACGCGATTATCTGCAGCAGCGGAGGAGACGGTTTTTAGCACAAGACAACACTTTACTACAGAAACTGAGCTGATCACGCAGCATACAGACTTACTGATACATGACTGCAGTAAAAATCCACCTGTGGACCGTCTTGATGTAATTATTCACACTTTATTTTATTCCAGTGCAAACCGAAAAGGGAAAAGCTTATCTATCCATCTGTGTCAAAATCTAGAGGGCAGGCGAACAGGCAGTTCAACAGAGTCACTTTAATAACAGGAGCTACATTATGAACCATAAAAGTGGAAACAAAGGTGAATTGCTGGGAGCTGAACTGAACGGCATTAAGGTTTTGTTCACACAGCAGGTAAAAGTGGCCCAAATCTGATTTTCTTACCAAATCTGACTTCGTTTGGCTGCTCACATTATCTTTTAAATGTGATCGATATACACACACACATCAGTCTGAACAGATCAGCTCCTAAACTGAACCTCATGTACAAAAGAACGCTGCTTCACGGCTCATCCAGAGGTGAACAATCACGACTGCCAACGAACGCCTGTCGCTCCTGGAGGATCAGCTTCATCTTCACCAGCATCACAGGAGCCATCATGAAGCTTCACTGACTGACAGCTGGGCTCATCACCCAGAACGTGTTCCCCGTAAAAAGGGCGCGGTCACTTCTTTAGTTCGCGTCCTCTGATTCTCTAAACTTTGCCTTCAGCCTCGTTCTCCTGCGGCCGCGTTCGGACATTTCTTTCGAAATCTCTTCAAACACGGAGGGTCTCTTCTAATTTTTGGACAGAAACATCAGACTAAATGTTTATGAGTCTCAGCAGAGCGAAACGATGACAAATGTCGAGTTGTATTGACGTAAAAGTCTCATGAATTCCGATCTGGCTGTTCAGACAGAGTTGCTTTGCCGCAGATCGGATACGTATCGGATTTCAGTACCACATATGAAAGCGTCTCAAATCAGAATTGAAAATGTCAGATTCGGTGTGTTTCTGTTCACACTGACACACAGACACACATCTGTGTCACATATGACGAAAAAGACCAGATTCGGGCCACTTTTACCTGCTGTGTGAACAAAGCCCAAGTCAAAGTTTGACAACTGTATTTCCAATTTTTATGCTTCCTGCATGTCATGACTTGCGTACTTCTGGCATCTCACTTCCCCATAATTCACTGATGGGAAAATGTTTGTTATTTTTTTTATTATTTATTGTCTATGGAAAACTACAAAGATGACGTTTCTCTGCCATAAAGACCTGTTTGAGCTCTTTATTTAGAAAGGCTGTAATTTTTTTCTGCTAATCTTTCTCTGTGAGAGCTGAAAAGTGGCAGCAATCTTTTTAAAAATGTTCTCGTCTTCTCGTCGGTGCAGCTCTACTTCTCCACCATGCTGTTTGGGGCTGTCGTAAGAGGCATATGAGGGGAAAGTTTTGTTGACATCCACAAAATTTAACCAACAATTTCTGCTTCCATAGTCTACATCTACAAACTTCCTGAAGCATTAAAAAAATTTTTTTTGGAAACGTAGCTGGTCATGAGCCCAAAGTGACAGGAAGCCAAATAAGGAACAATAACCCAATCAATTAATATCATAAATTAACTGATTACAGAATAGGATTATTGGGGATTCACCAACTGTTCTAAAGAAATTTCTTAAACTCAGTTTTCACAAAGACTCGTCGTTCACCAGTGTTCTCTTATGTGGAATTTGTTCTTAGGTAAGAACAGAATCTACACCCACTCAAGAGCACAAAGGTGAGAACAGTTCTGCGCTTTAAGAACACGTCATGAATCTGATGTAGACTTTCTCAGGATCTTTCTCAAGAACACACTTCAGAACAAACTTAGGAAGAGACCGGAGAATGAGGCCCAATGCTAGCTGCAGCCCAGCTCTCAGAAACTAAGCGCAGAAGGCAATAACTGGCTTCAATATTGAAAGGAGTGTGACACGGAGGGGAAGAAAAAGCCTGTAAAGCTGGCGTACATCTTTTAGGGTCTCTCCGCGGGACATCTGCTCCTGCAGCTCTTTCTGGAGCTCCTTGCGGGCGCCAATGGACTGCTGGTTACGGGCGAAGTCGGACAGCTCCTTCAGCCCAGCGTCCGTGAAGTATTTGGAGAAGTGCTCGCAGCTCCGCTTGTTTGCCGGAAACAGCTCCTACAACACAAACAAACAGGACGTGTAAGTATTAAACTAGATCTAATGCAGTCTTAAAAAAACCCACAGAGCATGTCACCACCCCGACTCGGCTCACGAAGGGCTTGATGGTTTCTCTTGATTGAAACCTGGAGGAGGGGACAAAGAGCGGATTTCACATCAGCCCTCTGCTTTGAATAAGAGCAGATTTGTTTTTAATTTTTGCATAATTAAGGGGCTGAGATGTAAACTGAGTCATTCAGGGTTGCTTGGTGGTTTTTATATCCATCTTTTTTTATTTTCACTTTTTTTATAATTTTAATTATTTTAGATTTTTTATTTTACTTGTATAATTCTGAAGTTTAGTCTTTCCGTTAATATCTTGCATTTTTTTATATTAGCTTATTTGTTTTATTCCCAACCTTTTGTTGTTTATGTACCGTTAGGATTGCTGCCCAATGCTCCATTCTACTTGCCAAGTCATTTTGTTCACAGTGGTGGTGATAGGAACCAGACGTCCACCTCTAAAAGCTCCCTCACAGAAAGTTATTATAGGAAATGGTTATTCACTGCCTGATGTCTGAGACACTGTTTATGATAGTTCTGAGAAGATTTCAGCCTTAAAATCAATTCATGGTAGAGAGATATATAATATGCAGGGCGCTGTGAGGCAAAATAGTCCCAGATGAAAACCACTCTGAATGATCTGCATCTCAACCACTGAACTCTGCAGAAATGTTGAAAAATTGGTGGAATTCCCCTGGAGATTAACTCAGTGAGCTCAGCCATCTATGCAAACTTTGTTTTGCAAATATTATTTTGGAGAGGTGTGAAAATCCAACGTACATAAAACATGAATAACTGCTTTGTCTGGCTTTAACCCAGTTTAGAATCGTGGTTTATTGTCTTTCCTTGTTGCTGCTTGCTGTGCAGCCTTCAGCTTGCCAGCTAGCAAAGCACTGACTATCATCAATAATGTATAACAGATGTCTTGCTAAATAAAGCCCAGTTTGAAAACTGCAAATCTAACGTGGCTTTTGAAAAATGTAATTTCCATTTTGAGGTTTAATTAAGGAATTAAGCTGGATTACAACAATTTCTATGGAAGTTCTGCTGCTGAGGTCGACACATTAATGCAACCTCTCGCCCCTTCAGCTACCATTATAAAGGAATGACCACTAACCTTTTAACTGTTGCCCCATTTTTACCTGAAACAGTGTACCCACGGTAAAAGGGGGCGCTGTTCCCACATACTTTGGACTACAGTCATGATTTTGGTCTCATCTGAAAGTCATCTGAATAACTGAGTCTAGACCCGAGGCGTTTATTTTCTCCTGACTCAAAGATCTCTAATCTGATCTCTGACTCTTGGCGTGTTATCAGACCATGTTTGGATTATGGTGTCTCTGTGGAGGCGGAGAGGCTCTGAAGGTGAGGACACACAGATCTTCCAGTGTTCGCTCATTCGGTGCTGATGCTGCAAATGAGACGATCGTCACTGCTGTGAATAACGAATCAAAATGGTTTGCAGCGATAAAATCCTGAGATTTTAAGCTTTAACAATATACTGCATCACCATATTGCCGGACGATTTCATGCATAAAAATGATGTAAGCGAAAGTGAATTTTTTGATACACGTGTGCCGGTACAGTGACCTAGAAAAGCTAATGGGCAGCAGATGTGTTAACACAGGGAAAACCCAAGGTCCCCATGTTTCTAGTTAAGAACCACTGAAAAGAGGAGAAAATACCACTAAGACTACACAGCACTGAATCTCTGGTATTCAGCCGAGTTTCTATACTCTACCATCAGCCTGTTGTCCATGCCAACTTTCCGCAGACTGGCAGCGACCGAGTTGATGTCCTTCTCGTTGATCCAGGATTTAAACAGTTTGACAGCGAAGGCAGCAGAAACACCTACAAACCAAAAACATCGTATTCCTCATTAATGCACATTAAGCCCAGGTACAGCGGCTAGAGACACACCGGAGATCAGCTGGCGTCGTTTACCTTCTTTGACCAGGTTCTCGTTGAAAAGGCTGTTCAGGATGGAGGCTGAAATGTTCCCATTGGCCAACAGGATGCCAGTCAGCATGGCCAGCTTGTTACGCTCCGACTCTGTGAACCCTTTTAAAAACAGCAGCAGCTGCGGAGCCGAAAACAGACAACCAGATAAAACACTCAGCAGCACAAAACAGGGCTACCCATTCAGGGAGCTGAAAATTACAATAACTAAATATCAAATGACAGTTTATGGCCAAACACACAATCCAACAGTTTAACTCAATGTTCTGTTAGCTTAACTAAACTATTAGAGTCCAAGTCTGAACAAAACCTAGCCTTTTTGGTCATATGAGACTGTCTGAAGAGCCACTCTGGTCAAATCACACATATTGTTGACTTTAAGTGAAGTTATCACACCCTCCACAGAGAACAAAAATGCTATTTTTTCTGCACAATTTATCTATGTACTATGTTTAAACACTCAATATCTTAAATTCAGCACCAAAAAAAGTTAGTGCTTTAAAATGTGCAGAACTGTTCTCTGTAGAGGATGTGTTCACCTATTTACACTGAAAACCAAGAAACACATGGAATTTGACAGGGGTGCCAAAACTTTTGCATACCACCATAACTTCAGACCAACTTCAGCGCCTTTTCTGCTCATCATACTTAAGCGTAGTTGTTATTAATGGGTGAAATGGAGCTCTACTGACTGATACGACTGCCAGCTGTCAAACGCAAACAGGCAAATATTGTCAGTTCTCAAGTGTCTCGTTTCTTAAACAGAGGATGACAACTGTGGAACCTTTATCAGCTCATCTTATCAGCCAGCCGGGATCACAAGAGACTTCACTAAACCTCCTAAATCCTGTCCTAACTTTAGGATGAACCCCAACAGGGTCCTCACTTCCATTTAAGGTCAGTTTCTATGGTTTTTAGGCAGCTGAGTCAGCAGCATAGTTCACTACCAGCATAATGAGCTCCATTTATTTCTACTGTAAAACGCTGCTTTCACTGTGAGATGATTTTCTTTTCTAACTCTGCATTTTAAAGATCTCAGACGCTGCAGACTCGATCTCCACCGCCCCTCTGATCACCTTCGTGTGTTAATGTTGATGATGAAATATTACAGTGATGGTGGTGAATAATGAGGAGACGGAGCTGAACGTGTGTCTGTTTATTAGGAGGAGTAACGTTAGCGCGCTCGGCTAAAGCGTTTGGGAAATGGAGACTGAAACTGGGGAGCGGCGACGCTCTAATAAACAGCAGGGGGCGCTCTCACAGTATTCACAACCTATAGTTTATCACACTTTCGTTTTGTTTGACCTTTTTTACATTAGTAACAGCTGCTGCAACTCACATTTTACGTGATGGCTGATTGTCGACTTTGAACGAGTAGATTAAGATTTCCTGATTGGAGATCAGATGCCGTAAGATGCGATAAATTCTAAGTTAAGATCAGATTTGCTTCTGTAACACGAATTAGTAAAAATCTTAACATATCCTGTCAGATCCTAATAGGAGGTTTCTGTAATATGACCCCAGAGAAAACAGAGGTGTTTCTGAATGTGACTCTTCCCACACTCACCTTCTTGATCTCCTCCTCAAACCCTTTCTCCAGGTACTTGTACCGCCTGATCAGCTTGTTAAAAACCTGCAGACAGCGAGTTCAGACATGTTTATTATAAGGGGGAAAAAGGCTTTCATTCTGTTTCAGCCCTGCATTAAACCCAACACATGAATGTACTCGCACTACACAGCATTTAGGAGGTCAGTGAACATTTACTGACTCTTTCGGTCAGTAAAAGTGACTCAGATTAGCCAGTTTGACCTACAGGCACTTCACCAGGGCCCGGATTCATGAAAGTTAATTAAAAATCTGAGTTTTACTTAATTTCATTCTTAAAGGTTATAAAAAAAACTTACCTTTAGAACAAATTTAAGAACAAGTGTTATTATTGAAAACATCAGGTTCTTAAATGTTTAACCTTACGATATCCTCACACTCATCTTAGGCCATAAGAGCTGACAAGAGCTTCCGTCACATCCCACAATTATCAGATTTTCCAAGCAGCACTTTTTTCTGTTGGCTGTTTCCACCTCCATCACCTCTAGATCTTATTTGCATACATTTTTTAAACACTTGCTTCGATGCATTTCCTCCATTTTGCTCCTCTGAGTGGATTAAATAATGAAAATAAGAGTCACTGCAAATTAAAAATGTGTCTTAGCGTTTATGGTGAGCTGTAAAATGCACCACGGCTATATAAGAAAATAAGGAACTAATTAAGATTATCTTAAATGCAATTCTCAAAAAATGTTCTCAAATATTCTCTTAAGAACATTCTTACAAACGTCTTGGTGTTTGTCTTAAGAACCTCTGCGAGTGTTTTCTTTAGAAAGCTTTCATGTATCCGGCCTCTGGTGCTTCAAATGCATGTCTAGAGGACACAACTGCAGGAACTGATCCTCCCATGTACTCAAGAATAATGGTTCTTCAAAAGGTTCTTTAGTAAAGACAATTCTATATAGAAGCATCAACACTCAGACCCCTTCGCATGATTAAATGAAAAGGGGTCTTCAGATTGATGAAGAACGTGCTGTAGAATGTTCTATATAGAACCCTTCAGTAAAGGGTTCTTCTATAATGATGTCAAGCCTGTAACAATAGAAGAACCCTTTTTGATGCTTTTTGTATGACTATAGTTTTCATACGTGGCACTACAGATTCTATTTTATCTGTTCCAAGTTATTAAATCTCAAACTAAATATCGTGATCACATAATGAAAACGTCACCCACTCCAACAAATCATACTACTAGTCAGTTTTACTCGCATGTTTACTACAAACTCAAGACCACTGACTTAAAGGTGACACTTCAGCTGCAATCACTTCGACAGATTCTTTAATAGATCATAGTTATAATTACAGATATTTAAAATTATGGTGTTTAGAAAGTGTGCACTAATTTTTTGAAGAAAACTTCTTCCACAGCCATTTTCAAACATAATTATCCAAATAAAGAGATATGCTTACATAGAATGTTCTTATTTATGTATATAAGAAATATGCTTATATAATACATCTTTAAAAAATACATATACACTTCTATAGAAAAATGCAGGAATATGCTTTAGAATTTACTAAAAGTATTTGTAAAGAAATACACGCTCACATAGAACATTTTATTTAAAACAACATATGCTTATATAGGATATTATAAAAGACATGCATGCTTCGAGAATCTTACTAAAAGACAGTAAAACAAATGATGCACTTAATTGTTTGTAATCAAACCGTTGTGATTTGCTTTACAAGGCTAGAAAGTAGTTACCTGAGCATAAGCTTGCATTGTCTCCAGGTCCTCATTTGCCGTGAAGAGACAGTACTCAGTACGGGTCATGTCATCAGATAGGGTCCCACCTGGGGCTACAGCACAGAACAGACATAATTACTCCAAGTGAAAGACCTTAACATTCTGCAGCTCTTTAAGTGGAATTAAAGTACACTCTGATCATTTGTACCACCAGTAACCACTGAACTACTGTAAGAAAAGAACTGCAGAAACCCCTCAATGTGGAACACTGTACAGTTTAATAACAACCAGTATAACCTTATTACCCCATACAGGATACCATACAGCACATTTGTGCCATTGACTGCATAAATGTATTTGTATATTTAATTATTACAAGCTCATGAATAAACATGTGCTAATAGTATTCTGAAAAGATCCAGTATGCAAAATTATATATCAGAATTACCAGAAGAGGCAACACAGGTTTACCTTAAAAATAAGATCATATTGGTTGAACTGTATTCAATCATTAATGTTCTAAATCCACCTTCACAACTACACGGATTATCAGTGCATCTGTGACTTGTTCTGCTTAATCTGTGCTTGATGGCCCAATTACATCACAGGGTGTTTTGAAATTCTCAATTTAAATTAAATACTTTAGGATTTTCAATATCACAGCGTACAATATCTGATTTCTTGACTTAATCCTTCACTGTGGAGCTCACTACCACAAAACCACACAAACATCTTTAGTCAGAAATTTTAAAAGCCAGATTAAAACATCTTTTTACTTTTGCTTTTATCGAGTTTTATTTTTTGTATAATTATGAGCAATTACTCTTTATTTAATTCACCCCCCAGAAATACAATTCCTTGTCCACCCAGTTCCATTATTATTCTCTTTACTCTTTATGCTCTCTTTTTATTTCTGCCTACTTTATGTCTATTTTTTTATTCTATTTTTATTTCTGCCTAATATATGTAAGTTTATTTGCAATTATACGTCTTGCTACTGTAACACTGCAATTTCCCTTCAGGATCAATACACGTTTATTTTTACATTAACCATTTAAAAAAATCATTTCCTTTTTTAATGCTTTTATTCAATATATATATTTGCCTTACTCCTCAAAAAGCATTCGCTATGTAAACAATAATTTCAAAGTTCAATAATTTAAAATGCAAAACGCAATTTCAATAAATTATTTTAATAGTTTTACAATATTATTAACAATAATAAGCTGCTCCCATATTGGATATAGTTATGCAGCAAAAAGGTAAATTTCCCTTAAACACAAAGCGTAATAATCATTTATTTTATTGTTACTTATTATAATTATCACCACCAGAGGATTAGAAGGAGCTAAAGCCTGCAGCACACGTTCTCCGTGCAAACTGGTCTTTGTCCGAGAGCGGTTCCTTACCCAGCATTCCACCGGCCACCAGGATGTCGAAGAGTGTCTCTGCATACCGGCGATAGTCGAGCTTGGCACCAGAGGCATCAAGGAACTTCGCAACCGCGTCCAAGTCAGTGCCAGTTTGGTTCAAGCCTTGCACGATACTTTCTTGAAACTGAGAGGGATCAAATCTCTCCTTTTCATCTGATAAAGAGGGAAAAACCCAGTTTAACACATTGGCAGCGTTACAACATCTGCAGCAGATATGAGTACATCTCACCCCGCCCGTCGCTCACCTCTTTTCCGAGTCTTAAAACGCTGGCCGGTTAGCGTTGGCTTTTGCTGCTTTTGATTATTCATAAAAGACACCTGTTAATGACAAAAACAGGGAACGCGGTTAGCGGCCAGCACAGCTGACAACATACTGACCTACAGGGGCCACAGGTCACATTACAGAGACACTCACATGCTGTAATAAACACCTGTATATACAGGTCTCCACTACAAGGACTGACATTTAACAGTGCGCCAAGGCATCATAAACTACTGCCAGTTAGCAGCTTGTTAATCATAATCAGCCCACAATTAAAATAAACTGATACTGTCAGTCATCCTGAAACCAAAACTGACTTTCCGGCAATATTAGGCAATGCACGGGCACAACTCACTACATTATATACCACATATTATACATTTAAAGGACAAAATTTCTTCAAATTTCACCTGGTTTTCCTCAAAGGCCATTTAAAATGACAATTCTCAAAATTGCACTGATTTTTGATCATGTCCCAATACAAATTATGTACATTAGGTCTTAAAGTTTAAGGCTAATAAGTGTCAAGTGTTTATAGCAAACTGCAACACAGTACCGGCAATTACATACATACATACATATATACATATACATATATATATATATATATATATATATATATATATATATATATATATATATATATATACACACACACACACACACACACACAGACACCTTTTTTGTCCAAGCATCTCGTTTACAGTCTTTCTTGGCAACAACCAAAACTAGGCATCTGGGTGCGCCTTATCTATTTTTGTATTGTTTATAGCTCAATTACACTGTTTAAGATTACAAGCCACTTTTGTAGCTTTGCTTTCAAATAAACTGTGTTTATCGGAGCCAAACCAACAGCAGTCTATAATTAAATGCAGGATGGAGCTATTTTTAACACAAAATATGGGAAATCAAATCAAGTTCTGACCTCAGGATAAAGAAAATCGCACCAAACTTGATAATGTTACATCCTTTCTTCGTTGTCCTTTGATAAAAACATTTTCTTTATAGAGGAGCCTGTGTCCCCTTTAGCTATGAGCCCATCAGAAAGAGCGGGCTGGGCTCCTTTCACTGGAAAACATGGCCTGCCTTCATCCAGAGAGGGAGAAGGAGGAGATACGGCAGGCTACACGTTTCTCCTCTGCACCGACTGATCTCCAGCCTCATTTTCTGGGCTTTTTGAGTGGTTATTAACCACCGATTAAAGCTGCTGCTGTAAAACAAACCCCTTCTAAGGCCTGCTTGACTATTTTTAAGCTTCGATAATGCAAGAACACCGACATTTCAGGCTTTTAAGGTTTATAACATTATTACACAGAACCTAAAGTGACATTGCAATCATTGGATTATAAGGTGTGGCCACAAATTAATATAACGAGGCCACCGGTTCATAGACAGTAGCTATGGCTACAAGTTAAAGCAACACTATGTACGATTTGGGGATTTGGAGACCCCTCTGGTGGAAATATGTAATTGCGACGCACGGACGAACATCTTTTAACATAGTTTGTGCTTTCAGACCCCCCAAGCAGATGAATCTGACTTTTGCGAGTTTGTTGAGAGAAAATTTAAAGTAAACTCAGTGTAAACTTGGTGAAGGAGCGTCTTCTGAGGATGCGAGTGAATTATCTACCACTGTCACCACATCCTCATCAGTATGATGTTGATTTTGAGATCATGTGAGGTCTAAACATCGAGCCGGACCTTTTTTTAGAGTCTGTGTGTGACGTTGATACAGAAAGACGTACGACGTGGTGTGAAAAACTCAACGCCTCTGACTTTTAAATCAATTATTACAGGCTTTACAGGGCTAATCACAGTGTTCCTTTTCCTCCATACACTAATGATACTTTTCAGCTTTTTAAAAAAAAAATACATAAAAATACTTACATTGTGCTGCTTTAATGCATTGAGGCCACATGTTAATGCATCAAAGCCACCAGTTAACACATTGAGGCCTCTAGTTAAAACACTGAGGCCACAAATTACTACGTGGAAGGCACAATTTAATGCATTGAGAGCACAAATTTATATATTAACGAAACAAATTAACACATGAGCCCACAAGTTAACACAAAGTTAACTCGTGGCCTCGATATATTAATTCTATGTTAAACCTCAGGGGCAGGGCACATTATAGCACCGCCATTTCACATTATTTTACATTTTATATCATAAAAAAAGTTAGTAATTACATCGTATACTGGCATTAAAACACTGTTTATGGAGTTTTATTCGTACGTTAAACGCTCTGTAACCTCCGTTAAGGGGAACTTGTGCTAAGCTAAGGCCGCAAACTTGACAATAACGGGAGCCACGAACGATAAACTACCACAAACCAACACCGCTAACCTTCATGTTTAAGAGGTACAGCTGGCTTTATTGCATATTTAATGTAAATATTGTTATTATTTAATCAAATTAAACACATTTCGCTCCGCCCGCTTTGCCGAACCGACTTCCAGCACGTTAATTAGCGGTTAGCCTGAAGCTAAGCTAAGAAAAGCGGCCAACCAAAGACATTTATCACCAAATAAACCGCCATCCGCGAACGACAGCTGGTGTAAAAGGAGCCTTAATGCTCTGAGAGGCTGTGACAGAAGGAGAAAGTGAGTTTTCAGACGTAAAACGGTTCAAACTCACCGAAATTAATGCAGATAATAAACGGCTTCAGTCAACGGCGAACAAAGCGGTCGAGTCCACACAGCTACAGGCCCGCAGCGCATGCGCAGACGGCGTTTTACAGTGCCGGCGCGTGCGCAGCACGAGGCGTGGACCTCAACCACTGACTAAAACGGTTTTATATTTGCTGAATATACAAAAAAAAACACCACCGTGGATGACGAATAACGAAATAACAATAATAACGTAGGACTAATAAATCGGTATTAAAACAGGCTTCGCTCGCTTGTATGGCGTTCTTCGCGTTTGACCGGGCGGCGCATTTGTGAGAGTGGAGGGGGGGACAGAAGTTTAGGATGCTGTTTTTTTCTCATTTTCGCGCCTAAAATTAAATAAATACTAATTTAACATACCTACACAAGTGTATACATATATACTAGATCAATTTACATATATGTATCTTCGCTTAATCGTGTTTGTTTAAGCCGTGTGAGAGTAGACTCCCCCCTTTTGACCGGCTTCAGTCGCCCACGCTGTTGTCATCAGGCTGTGATTTGGTGTGTAGGCCCAACATGCGGTGCTCTCAGTTTAGAAGAGTGAAGATGTAGTTTTAGGGGTTTAAATACCTTTTCATGTAACCCAGTCTATCATATGACAATCCTGAACGTTTTATTAAAGTGTTCTCTTTAATTTGTGGTGGAACTTTTCAGCGTATTTCCCAAGTAGGCACAACACAGCTACCACTGTACTGACACTTTCACTGTGCACTGTACACTGTAATGCTGATGTAACCCTGAGTTAGTTATGTCTGTAATCTGTGCTTTTAGTTTACCTCATACCAATCAGTGCCTGCTGCCATGTAAATACAACAAATCTGTACACATATAGATTGACATCTTGTACATCTTCTATCCATATCTTGATTAATCTGGAAGATTCCTATATCAATATTGTATCCTTTGTGTACCTGCATCTCATTTATTATCTACCTCAGACTAACTGCACATACGGAATGTGTACAACAGTCCATTTCATAGCATTATTTCATAACTTATTACTGTATAACTGTATAACTGTACATTGGAAATAGTACACTACTAGTGTATATTGTGTATATGTGTATATTGAATCGGTGTATACATATTTCTTTCTGTTTGTATATATGCCTATAGATTTTAATTTTTTTGTATTTATTCTTCTTTTTATATTGTTTTACCCTTGTTATTAATACTGTCCTGTGTTGTGTGACTGATACTGGCTGCAAAATTTCCTTCAGGATCAATAAAGTATCTATCTATCTATCTATCTATCTATGTAAATATGCAAATACATATGCAAATAGAAATACTTTTATTTCTCTTGTGCTTTAACTTATGTCTAGATGTATTTCTAGTTTCTATTTTTCTGCATAGTATATGTAAGTGTATGTGCAGTTATATGTCTGGCTACTGAAACACTGCATCTATCAACACATTCTGCTGTACTTAAAAAGATGGTTCCTAATAGGTTCTTTATTAAAGGAACCATGAACAATGGACTCTCCAAGAAGACAACCAAACAGGTTCAGATGAATCAGAATGCAGCTGCCAGAGTCTCACTAGGAGTAAAAGAAGCCCCCCCCCCATCTTAAATCCCTACACTGGTTCCCAGTCAGTCAGTCCTGCTGAAGGTGAAGACTAAACATGGAGAAGCAGCGTTTAGATACTATGCCACTCTTAAATGGACCCAGTGGACAGAGAGCATAAGAAGAGCCCCGACACTGGACACTTTACATCAGCCTGAAAACGATCCTGTCTGAGCAGCTTTCAGCTCAGTTTAAACACTGATAGCGTTTCTAGACCCTTTTCCTCTCTAACAGCACTTTATTATCCTGATTTTTACATTTTTTACATTTTACATTTTAACTGAATTTCTCTAATCAACAGTTACCAGAACATTTACTTGCAGTTATTGCTGCACAAGAGGGCCACACCAGATACTGAAAGCAAAGGTCCACATACTTATGCCACTCAGATCTGTAATATTGGATCATTTTCCTGTCTAATATTTTTTTTCGTGTTTATTTAATTTGGTTCTCTTTATCTACTATTAGGAAATCTGATGTTTTAGAAATATGTATTAAGAAATATAGAGAATTCAAAAGGGTTCACGAATTTTTAAGCCCCCCCTGATAGCGAGAGGATAGTGGACCACTGTTGGGCCGCTAATGGCAAAGCTGGCGGTCCACTGGCATTTCGCTCAGCCTTTTCTGGGTGGCCCACCGGCGGTTAAGCAGAGTATTAGCCAAAATTCCACTTATCATCACTCATTTTCCACTCATAGTACAGTTTACTGATTTTTCCTTCCTTCCTTTCTTTAGTTATACTTTGTACATTATTTTAGTAGATAGTTTTAAACCAGCGCAGTGTCAGCAACAACATTTTCTATAAAATCATTTTATATCAGGCCTAATCATTTTTTTTTCTCTCAGTTGTTTGTAATATTTGTCTAAGTCTATTTTCTAAAATAAAAGTCTCTGTGCATCTAAAATCTGTTTGAGGAAATTAAAAACTAGTTAAAGTTTGTATGCAGGACTGTAATCTGGGTGGTCCGAGGTTGGACCAGCAATGGCAAACAGTCAGTGTGGTGCCGACCTTATTAAGCCAGAGGACCGATATATGCTCGCTAACTGGGCCACTGTCCGTGCGGAAAAACTTATTGGCTTTGGAACATTTTTGTTTTCCATATGATAAGATAACAGCGATTTTATAAAACTCTGTTCATTTTTTCCATACAGACAAAACAGCTGAGAGCTGGTTTTCCTTGAAATGTCATTACACTGACTACAAAATGACATTACAGATTCTAAAAATTACAGATTCTAAACTCCTGTTTAGTGACCAATACAGTCTGTGCTGTATTGGTCAGTTTAGAGACTGAATTATTGCTCCAATATAGCTGTGATGTGCCCAGCAGTGGACTACAGACTGTCCAGGTCATTCTTTTCTTTCTCCATGGCCACTTTGTTCTGTGAGTGCAGATATCACTGTAGATATATGAGCAGGTTGTTTTGTCTGGACTGAAACTTCTGTTTCTTTTTATGAAGCCTGTGAGACACAACACAGTCTCTGTTAGGGACACAGTATACATGTAGCAACTTCAGAAACTGTGAGAAAGAATGAGAATTATTTATCTACTGCCAAAAAGATGAACCTGAAGGTTTCACGTTATGCATGTTACTCAGTGTTAAAGCCCATTATAAGGAAAAATGGTTTAAGCCCTTAAAATCTCAGGCTTATTACATACTAAGGATTATTACTCAGTAACTACAGGGACTAAACTAAACTGCCTGAGCTATTCTTAGGTTATAGAAGTGTGTAATAAAACTTTGGGCCATTTAAGGGGATAAAAAATGTCTTAGGAAAGCCAAATATCTCACAATTCCTGATGATCATATGATCCTGATGATACACATTGCCTACTGCCATACAATAAAATACAACAGTTTACATCGGATTTTTTAGGTGCCACGTCATTATTTCACCTTTAAACTCACTAACTCATAATTTTGAGTTGATATTTCATCATTTTGCCTTAGTAATTTGTAATGTTGAGTTGTTATAGTTATTTTGAACTATTATCTCATTATTTTACAGAGATCTGCTGGTGACATCCTGTATAAATAAAAATAATGCATGGCCACGACTTAGTAAGGTGTGGGAATGAGATAATTAAGTCGTGGCCATGACTTAGTAAAGCTTGGGAACAAGATCCTAATGCGTAACCATGACTTAGTACAGCATGATCCGTTCCCACGCCTTACTAAGTGGTGACCACGACTTAATTATCTCATTCCCACGCCTTACTAAGTCGTGGCCACGCATTACTTTTATTCACATGGGATGTCATCAGCAGGGCTCTGTATTATTTCAGCTTCTAAATTACCTAAGAATGAGCTCAAATGGATGATGAACCTTGGGAGGTGGCGTTTCACAACATCTAATACATCACATGGAATCACAGGTTCATTGTGTAAAGTTCCTGTTCCACTGCTAACCTGGTCCAAGTTCAGTTCTATGCAGCTCAGGAGGAAGTTATTCCACCATGGCATCTAGAACCGAGCGCAGTGAGCTGGTCTTTTGCATTAACAGCAAAAAGCTACGAGATTTTACAAGTGAAATAACATTAGAACATAATAACTCAGAGTGATAGAACATTAATCAAATAAACTATTTTGATACCTTTCACTAATTTAATTCAGTTTCAGACCAGCCCTCAGATGTCTTTACAGTGGAGGTGATAGGAACCAGACGTCGCCATGACGACAACACAAATATAGACATTTTATTTACTATCCAGAACTACCAGTGAACCTACACGAGTCTTCTGAGTTTATATGGAATGTTGATGATGGAAAATAGTGGAAAATCTGAAATAATAAGTTTTCTTTGGGGACTATTTTGCCTCACAGCGCCCTGCATGTATCCCTCCACCATGAATGGAGTTTAAGTTCTCTAAACTATCATAAAACAGCGTCTCAGTCATCAGGCAGTGAATTCATAACCATTTCATGTAGGAACTTTCTGTGAGGGAGGTTTTAGAGGGGGACGTCTGGTTCCTATCAGCTCTGACTTCGAATGACTTTTTTTAAAATGTTGACTGTGTTATTAAAATCTGCCTTATGATGTCAAAGCTCAGCATTGGAAAAGGTTTGATATTAGAAAGCAAAACAATTATGTTTTAATCTTCATTGTTTCTAACAGTCCTTTTTCAGCAGGGAAGAAATACAAGAACATCCACCACCAGATTCTCCATCCAGCAATCTGCAGATCTAGTTAGTTAACTCTTAAAGCCAGGAACAGTAGAAGAACCTTCTCTGATGATTTATCATGCATTCCTGCATTTAGACTGTGAAAATAAGTGCAGAGTGGTCAGCATGTGACGTGATGTGATGTAAGATTTATCAGATACTCCACTCACGACTGCAGCTCAGCAGAAAGATACATTACATATCTATACATACGAGATAGGTGAAGTTCTTCCACCATGGCGTCTCCAGCCAAGAGCAGCGAGCTGATTTTCTACATTAACGGCAAAAAGGTAGGAGATCTGCAGCAGCATATAATAGAAATAATATACATGTTAATAATGTTTTATTTGCAATAAGTGCTGAAATCTAATACTGCATGTAACTGTCTATAGCGATGCAGTCTAGTCTACTGCTATTATTTTCATCCTCTGTGAAAGAAAAATGCATTTAAGTGCACTTATATAATTTAAAAATACATATTTTAATGTTTACACTTTAATACATGCTAAATGCATTAACTTGGAGCAACTTATGACAATTTAAGTGTATTTAAATTGTAATTAACCCACTATTGCATGAATTATTACTTGATGATAATAAAAATGTTTTAATGTGTTGTTTTTATTTAAAATTGTTTAAATAAAGGAAATATTTGAAAAAAAAAGTTTTAAAGTGGGGTATTTGGTAAATTGTTGCCATTAGGCAATGATGCGCAATCGGACCATAAAATCTAGCACCATAAAATCAAATTTTTCTCTAAAAACACACTTTTATTATAAACAAGACTAAACAAATTCAGCTTATATTTAGCAAAAGGTATGAAGCAGTATTTACAAATCACTGTTCTCGGAAGAAAACCTCGTATCTCCATTTTTATTGTTTTTCAGTTTTTGACATAATTTGAAAATGCCTGTTGTTCTTTACATAGGGTGTAATTTCATGATGAATGGACCAAAAGAAACGACCCAAAATGACTTGGAAAAAATTCTGGTTCCATTGACTTACATTAAAAGTAAAGCAGGTTTTTTCCTTCTCCTGTAAAGTTACCATTTTGGAGACACGAGGAAAATGAATATAACTTCAATCGTTATTGGAATGTATGGTAATAATAACATCATAATAAGCTTCCCTGGTCATTTTTCACAATTGAATAGTAAAACACAGATTTTTTATCACTGCCTTTTAGTAAAATTGGGATAAAATAATTGTTGCCATGTGGCAACACCGTGCAACATTAGAAATGCATCTAGTTGCTTTTTGAGTTATATAGCAACTAAGGTGCATTTTAAATTACTAAACACACTTAAGTGTACTTCTGTAAAACATAATTAAGTACACATGGAATCATATTATTAGGAATAACTAAGCACAGCATACATATGCTCAGATATGCTTAAATTATATTTAAGTGATGTTAAAATACATCTATGTCCGCAAGTGCTTTTCTGGTCTAAACTGTTGCAATGAAGTTAACTTAAGTTATTGTTGAGAGACAAATTCTACTACAGTTAAGTGTAAATTTGTAGAGATACATGAATTTGATCACTAGTTTGAGTTATATTGCAGCTATAATGTACTTAAGCATGCGTCAAAACCTATAGCTTTAAAATATACTATTCTAAATAATACACTTAAGTAGAAGAAAATTACCCATCAGAATCCTAACATTTTTGGCAGAATCTTTGGTATTTTGGGTCAATTTCAATTGCAGTTATAAAGTATTTACATGTGACAGTCACACATGCCATATGCTGTTATTTTCAGGAGACCCCGGGCTGCTCAGATATGCCATTGTTTGACATGTAAATTCTAACAGATATTTGATATCTTAATGAATTTGGGTCATTTCTGAGCAAAAATTTGATGAAAAATTTTGATGGTGATTCATTCTGTTGGTTATTATGAGTAGAAATAAACAATTAGCATAAGGCAAACTTCTTTTATTGATTTTCTGATTCAGGCTCAGTGCTAAAACACTGATACACAGCAAGACTGGCTTTATTTTTAATTACAAATTGAGTTGCATATTTAATATCAGATATTTTTAATACTCAAAATCAATGGAAACTGAAAGACAGAGCTAAATATTATTCATTTTATAATAATATTTGTGATATTTCATGTTATTTATCTGTTAAAATGTGTTTTAGGGCCTGTTTTTTTTATGTTTTTCATCCTCTAACATGTTAAATTCAGTAAATAAACACTAACTGTACATTAAAATATGCAGAGGTGTGTTAATGTATTTAAACTCAGAAAATGAACAACAACAACGCCCAAACTTTTGCGCTCGACTGCACTGCACATCCGCCTATTCAGCCTGCAGGCTTTTAGCTCCGCCCCCTCATGCTGAAGTTGTAAGGAGTGTTTCATAGTGTGTTTTAAATGAGGCACAGCCAATCAGAACAGAACTCGTTTACATATTTCAGTCTTAAAGGCACAGTAGCAAAAAGGGAGCCTGTTTAATTAAAGGTTGGAAAGTGATTATAAAAATGAACCATGACTATTTTTAGTACATCAAACATCACAAACATCTTAAATGGCCCTCAGAGAGAGAAAATAAAGTGCCGTTTAATGACTCTGCTGGGTGAACGGTGGAGGTGGCGGAGCAGCAGGCCATGATGTACGAATGAGAGTGAACGTGTGACCTTCCATTAAGTCTCCTTGACCAAATGCTCTGCAACACATGATACTCAGCAGAGAGTCAGTGTGTCACGCTCACTGACACTCATCCACACGTGACACCGTCATCCGTGAAATGCTGGCTTCATTTATTCTTTATTCCAGTCACTTGAAAGCAGCCTGATTTAGACCTCTTTAGAAACGGCTTGTGGAAAAAAATATATATTCCATATATATATATATATATATATATATATATATATATATATATATATGTGTATTTGAAAATAGCCAAAAATATATTGTTAAATAAGTTAATGCATTTTAAATGTATTTACCAAATGTTTTATTAAATATATTTTGAAATGCATGAAAATGGCCTAAAATATTATATTGTTAAATGTTTTAAAAATGCATTTTAAATGTATTTACCAAATGTTTTTGTTAAATATATTTTACAATGTATGAAAATGGTCCAAAATATATTGTTAAATACATATTTTAAAACACTTTTATTAGTATTAGTTACTATCTGTGTTCAGTTGAGTGTAATGAAGGTTCCAGATGTAACTAAATGTTCTTCTGTGATCTGCACTGTACTTTACATTAACCATGTACGTCTGCAGTCAGACTCTCACACACAATGTATTTCACATAAACAAGATATCAGATCATAACTGGATTTTCACAGAATATCAATACCCACAACACTCGCTTCTGTCCTGTTAAAGGATCATTTGATCAGATTTAAAATGAAGATACTGGAACACAAATTCATTTCTAAAGGTATCAGACAGTGAAGAGCATCAGACAGGATTCTGGATATTTTCATACGTTTTCAGATGGATTTGATAAAAAAAATTATATACATTTATTTTTCTCTGTGTGTAATATTACTTTATACATTTTAAAATAAATGTGTTTTAAAATATATTTGGTTATTATGGAAAAAAAAATTCAGAAATACACTTTAGTGTTTGGAATGTATTTCAAATATATAAAAATACACATATATATTCATGTATCTTGTTCCATGTGGGAACTAATAAAACGTGTTAAGTAAACATTTTCTGAATATTTCATCACAGATTTGAGCACCAAAAACAGCCCTACTTCATTTCCAGATCATCATTGTCCAACCTTTATTATCCCTGTGCCTTTAAGACTGATATATGTAAATGAGCTCTGATTTGATTGGCTGTGCCTCGTTCAAAAAGCACTCTGAAACACTCCTTATAACTTTAACAGGAGTGGGTGGAGATAAACTGCTGCAGGGTGAACTTTGAAATAAGTGAGAAAATATGATTTTGCATAATGGGTTCTCCTTCTGAGTCTTGGTTCCACTCAGAGGTTCTTCCTCATGTTCTTAGAGAGGTTTTCCTTTTGAGTCTTTATTCTTCTCAGTGGTTCTTCATCATGTTTTCAAAGAGGTTCTCCTTCTGAGTCTTGGTTCCACTCAGAGGTTCTTCCTCATGTTCTTAGAGAGGTTTTCCTTTTGAGTCTTTATTCTTCTCAGTGGTTCTTCATCATGTTTTCAAAGAGGTTCTCCTTCTGAGTCTTGGTTCCACTCAGAGGTTCTTCCTCATGTTCTTAGAGAGGTTTTCCTTTTGAGTCTTTATTCTTCTCAGTGGTTCTTCATCATGTTTTCAAAGAGGTTCTCCTTCTGAGTCTTGGTTCCACTCAGAGGTTCTTCCTCATATTCTTAGAGAGGTTTTCCTTTAGAGTCTTGGTTCTTCTCAGTGGTTCTTCCTCATATTCTTAGAGAGGTTCTCCTTCTGAGTCTTGGTTCCACTCAGTGGTTCTTCCACATGTTCTTAGAGAGGTTTTCCTTTTGAGTCTTGGTTCTTCTCAGTGGTTCTTCCTCATATTCTTAGAGAGGTTCTCTTTCTGACTCTTGGTTCCACTCAGTGGTTCTTCCACATGTTCTTAGAGAGGTTTTCCTTTTGAGTCTTGGTTCTTCTCAGTGGTTCTTTCTCATATTCTTAGAGAGGTTCTCTTTCTGACTCTTGGTTCTTCTCAGTGGTTCTTCCTTAGAAAGATTCTCCTTTTGAGTCTTGCTTCCTCTCAGTGGTTCTTCCTCATGCTTTTTAAGAGTTCTCCTTTAGACACTAGGGCCTTCTTAGTTGTTCTTCCTTACAGAGGTTCTCATTTTGAGTCTTGGTTCCTCTCAATGGATCTTCCTCATGCTCTTTAAGAGTTCTCCTTCTGACTCTTTGTTGTTCTCAGTGATTCTTCCGCATGCTCTTAGGGAGGTTCTCCTTCTGAGTCCTGGTTCTTCCCAGTGGTTCTTTCTTATGCTTATAGGAAGTTTATCCTTTTGTGTTTCAGGTGGTGGAGAAGAACGCAGATCCAGAAGAGATGCTTCTAGGTTACCTGAGGAGGAAAGGTATTGTGTCTGATTCAGTCTGGGTCCTGAATCATTTTGATGTCATACACAATGAGTTTTGAGCTGTTATTGATAATTTAATTTATGTTTACTGATATAAACAACTACATGTAACAGTGTCTACAATGGCTTGAACTGTGGCTTGAATTGTGTTCTGATATTCCTATTTTGTATGTGCAGTAGGTCTAACAGGCACTAAGTATGGCTGTGGAGAAGGTGGATGTGGGGCCTGTACCATCATGGTGTCCAGATATGATCCTGTCCAAGACTCTGTCCAGTATCCTTCCAGCAAATGACCTGAGTCAAACAAACTGAACATTCAATGTCAAAGGCATTGAAAGGCAAAGCAAAACCCCCATATGACAGCAAAGGCCTTGCAGGAAGGTTTAGCTGACACAGCAGTGGTAGTGCAGCATTCTACTGTGCAGCTTTGCTTGCACAAATATGATCTGCAGGGAAGAGCCATCAGAAGGAAACCTTACCTGCAACCTCATTACAAAAGTCAACGTCTGAAGTACGCAAAACAACGTCTAGATAAGCCAGAGGGGTTTTGGAAACAAGTGCTGTTGAGTAAATATGGAAAGGCATGTTTGGTAAAAAAGGAGCAGCATTTGATGAAAGGAACACTGTGCCAAATGTTAAGCATGTGGGTGGATTTATTTATTTTGGGATGGTGTGGCAGCCAGTGACCTGAACATCATTTAAAACCTGTCTGGGGAGGGCAAAACAAAACGTGGGGAGGGCAGACGGGACCGATGGGACTAACATGCATGCGGCCGGACCGGCTATGAAAACATAACACAGAGAAGATTTTTAGAAAATATTTGTTTGTTGCTATAGTAATGTTTTAAATGTTGGGTATATATCACCTTTACATTTATGAACTATAAACGTAACTTCGCATTAACATTTACAGAAAATAACATTATTATTTAAATACTTTGCCACAGAGGTTGTGTCTACTTTGGAGATATTTCACTTATTAATTTTAAAAGTGTCCCCAAACCTCACTAAGGATGTGAAATCTGAATGCAAGAGTGCCTCCTTATCGTCTCTCTCAGTCACTCTGCAGTGACCGCCTGCCTGCTGCCCATCTGCTCTCTGTACGGAGCCGCTGTGGTGACGGTGGAGGGAGTCGGCAGCACCAAGACCAAACTACACCCCGTCCAGGTGAGTGTGGGGTCAGAGTTCACTGCTCAGACAGCCAGAAGGGGTATCCACATCCTTGATGTGGACAAATTCTGCAGGATTAGTATTGACTGATATGATAAGGAGTTTTCAGACAACCTTTATAATAGTGACATGCATCACAGCTCATACTTAAAAAGAAGCAGGGGGCTCCTTGGGGGCGGGTTAACACATTTGATGGACAAGTAGGCAAACACAGTTGCAAAACACTGAAGCGGTGGATTAACATGTTGAAACTGACAGTATATAATAGTGATAATCACCATATTGTGCAAGGGAACATGATGGTAGCGTTGTCACTTCACAGCAAGAAGGGTCTGGGTTTGATTCCCCGGCCGGGTAACCAGAGTCCCTTCAGTGTGGAGTGTACATGTTCTCCCCGTGTCTGTGTGAGTTTCCTTCCGCAGTCAAAAGACATGCAGTCAGGCCACTTAGAGATACTAAATCGCCCCTAGGTGTGAGTGTATCTGTCTGTATGTCTGCCCTGTAATGGACTGGCAACCTTTCCAGGGTGTTTCCCTGCCTTCCGCCTAATAAGCACTGGGATAGGCTCCAGCGCCACCCGCGACCCAGGAGAATAAGCGGCTTAGATGATGAATGAATGAATGATACATTACAGCCCTGAAATTAACCTGTTTAAACCACAGTACAGTACAGAGAGCCTGCAGTGGGATGTTGAAGCCTTGTGTGTGTCTGTGTTCAGGAGCGTATAGCGAAGGCTCACGGCTCCCAGTGCGGCTTCTGTACTCCTGGGATGGTGATGTCCATGTACACACTGCTGAGGAACAAACCAAAGCCCACCATGGAGGAGATCAGAGAGACTCTGGAGGGTAATATATGCTTAAAAATGTTCTATATGTGTCATACATACTCTTAAAGAAGATGGTTCTTCAAGGCAAGACAGTGGCTCTACATGAAACCATGAACACTCAAAGAATCATTTGCATGCTTAAATAATTCTCTGCATGGTGAAATCGTTCTTCAGATTAACGGACAATGTGCTGTAAGGTTCTATGTATCACTAAAAAGCGTTCTGCTATTGTTACAATGTCAAGCTTGTAACAATAGCAGAACCCTTTTTGATGCTATATAGAGTATACTTTCAAGGTTCTATATAGAACCATATACAACACATTCTCTATCAATCTGAAGAACCATTTTACCAAGCAGAGAACCATTTAAGCATGCAAATGGTTCTTTGAGTGTTCTTGGGTCTATATAGAATAATTGTCTTTTCTAAAGAACCCCTGAAGAGCCATCTTGTGTATATAAGTATGTATATAAGTATGAGTGTATATAAGTATGTATATATAATTTAATAATAATGCCTAATGTATTTTATACACAGCTATCAGACAGCACCCTTCCACTTACTGGCCACTTTATTAGAAACACCTACCTTGTGCTTCCACTCAGTGGCCACTTTATTGGAAACACCCATCTTGTGCTTCCACTAACTGGCCACTTTATTGGAAACATCTACCTGATAATTTCACTAACTGGCCACTTTATTAGAAACATCTACTTGATAATTTCACTAACTGGCCACTTTATTAGAAACATCTACCTGATAATTTCACTAACTGGCCACTTTATTAGAAACATCTACTTGATAATTTCACTAACTGGCCACTTTATTAGAAACATCTACCTGATAATTTCACTAACTGGCCACTTTATTAGAAACATCTACTTGATAATTTCACTAACTGGCCACTTTATTAGAAACATCTACTGATAATTTCACTAACTGGCCACTTTATTAGAAACATCTACCTGATAATTTCACTAGCTGGCCACTTTATTTAGTTGTTGTTATTTTCTTTTAAATAAATGTTTTCTTTTTTTCTCCTGATGCTGAAAAATGAATAACTTGCACTTAATGGCTGCTTTAGTGGAAATTAAATACACAGAGGGTGTTTTCTGACTTATTTGATCATCAGACAGTGTTTTCCTTTTCTTCTAAGGAAACCTCTGCCGCTGCACTGGATACAGACCCATCGTTGATGGATTTAAAAGCTTCTGTGATGTGAGTTATGCTTGTGGCTTTTATTACAGTATAGCTGAACAGAACTCATTGCTAACGTTGCACAGCTGCAGTGTATAAGCTTTTCTCACCCATTCGTGTGATTGATGGTTCACAGAAACAGCAGTGCTGCCAGAACAAAGAGGAAGGTGGAAAATGCTGCATGGAAAACGGATACTTTCACGACCAGGAGGAGGATGTGAGTCAAATATTAGGGAATTTAAAGTGAATTTACCTCTGCTTCCATTCACTGGCCACTTTATTAGAAACACTCACTTTATGCTTCCACTAACTGGTCACTTTATTGGAAACACCCACCTTGTGCTTCCACTTACTGGCCACTTTATTGGAAACACCCATCTTGTGCTTCCACTGACTGGCCACTTTATTAGAAACACCTACCTTGTGTTTCCACAAACTGGCCACTTTATTAGAAACACCCACCTAGTGTTTCCACAAACTGGCCACTTTATTAGAAACACTCACCTTGTGCTTCCACTAAGTGGCCACTTTATTGGAAACACCTACCTTGTACTTCCACTAACTGGCCACTTTATTAGAAACATCCAACTTGTACTTCTCCTTACTGGCCACTTTATTAGAAACACCTACCTGATAATTTCACTAGCTGGCCACTTTATTAGAAATACCCACCTTGTACTTCCACTAACTGGCCACTTTATTAGAAACACTCACCTTGTACTTTGACTAACTGGCCACTTTATTAGAAACACCCACCTTGTACTTCCACTAACTGGCCACTTTATGAAACACCCCCTGATACAACTGGCCACTTTATTAGAAACACTCACCTTGTACTTCGACTAACTGGCCACTTTATTAGAAACACTCGCCTTGTGCTTCCACTAACTGGCCACTTTATCAGAAACATCCAACTTGTACTTCTACTTACTGGCCACTTTATTAGAAACACCCACCTTGTGCTTCCACTATCCGTCTGTTTCGATGTTGTTATTTTGAGCAGGTATCTGAAGAGCTGTTTGGTACAGAGGATTTCTTACCTCATGATCCGACCCAAGACATCATCTTTCCACCTGAGCTGCTTGTGAGTTCACAGTGGTGTTAATAAACCAGAATAAAACATTAATAAAGAAGAAGGATATAACATTGATTTTTATCACTGCTGTTTTCTCTTGTTCTGTCGTCCAGCTTATGGGAAAGAAACAGGATGGCGGTCAGTTGTGTTTCCAGGGCGATAGGGTGAAGTGGATTTCTCCGGCTCTTCTGAAGGATCTGGCTCATTTAAAAGCTCAGTACCCCGACGCCCCGCTGCTGGTCGGAAACACAACACTAGGTGGGTTTAAGTCTCCCTTTTACTTTCAGAAGCGTTTTCAACCTGATCTACGAAGGACTGACCGACTGATCTGCGTCACAGGGCCGAAGATGAATCTGAATAGAGCCGTGTATCCTGTGCTCCTCCACACTGGGAGGATTCCAGAACTGAGAGCCATCTCACGGAGCAGCAACGGTGAGTCGGGAGATGATACAGATACCCACGATAAAGAAACACAATGCAACGACTAAGGCCTTGATCTAATCAGGGCTGGACTGGGAACTAAATTCAGCCCAGGACTTTTATCTAGACCAGCTCAGTGACCTCCCTTCATCACGACCCCCAAAACTGTGACCCGCAAACCCAGCCAAGCCTAAGTCTGCTGACAAAATGCATAAACACAGTAAACACTGTCGATTTCTTTAAAATACGTGAACGTGAACATGTCAATGACACCTTAACTTGGCTGAGAACTGAATTATTGTGATAGTACATTATTATTAAGCCATTAAGCCGTATCCGTATTTATGTTAAATACAGATACAGATACGGATGGGGTCTTCTGTCTGTACTCTGCATTCATTTCATCCATATTTGTGCACGTTCTCTGAAAGCTTACAGATTTAAACGAAATTTTACATTTTTACATTTACAGCATTTAGCAGACGTTCTTATCCAGAGCGACTTACAAAAAGTGCTTTGTCAGAGAAAGTATCTTCGCTAGTTCCCAATAGGTTAGAGAGAAAGACAGTCCTGAGCTCAGATACTGCTAGAATCAGAAGGTCATTGACACCTAGAGAAAAAGGAACCGAGTTAAACACAGAGCAGTGCAATACAATACAATACAATACAATACATAAGTACAATACATTACAGTCAATACTTAACTCAGTGCTCATTTAAGTGCTGTATAAAGAGATGATCTTCAGTCTGCGTTTGAAGACAGTGGGAGTTCGTTCCACCACCTGGACTCCAGCACAGAGAACAGTCTTGATGCTTGCCTTGAAGGATGGCGGGTCAAGCCGAGCTGTACTCGAAGCTCGAAGGGCTCGTGGTACAGTTCGAGTTTTGACCATTGCCATCAAGTAGGGAGGGGCTGGTCCATTTCTGGCTTTGTAAGCAAGCATAAGGGTTTTAAATCTGATGCGTGCAGCTACAGGAAGCCAGTGAAGGGAGCGCAGCAGTGGGGTGACGTGGCTGAACTTTGGGAGATTGAAGACGAGTCGTGCTGCTGCATTCTGGATGAGTTGCAGAAATAGAGCAGTACCACCGGAAACCGTGGGGGGGCAGTGTAGTCAATAGTTCATGCGAGACACGATGCCAGTTTCTCTCTTTGGTAATACAATTGAAAAGAATTCTCTGTCCACACATCACAAAACATTTAATGGCCCCACAGTTGCACTGTTCTGCTAGGCTAAGCTAACGCACTCCAGCTAACAGGTTTGCAGTGAACCGATGATTAAAAACTCCGGTTTAGAGGACAGAAACTCATGTCTGGTGTTGACGTGACAGAAATATAAAAATAGACTTGTTCTGTGGTGCTTTGAGCTGAACCCTGCTGGGTGATGCTAATGCTAATGTAGTTAGCTGGCTACACGTGCAACCCACTGCAGTACAGGCTCAGTTTCAGTAACTGATGCGCAAATAATACCTGTTTAGTGGAAAAAGAATCTGAGAGCACACAGAGAGACCAGTGGAGTGATAGACGGAGTCAGGTGTGTGTTGAGGTGGGTGGTGTTTGTGTAGCTGTTAGCCTGTTAGCGGTTAGCCACTCTCTTGCATAGTTTTCTTCAGTATTTCCTGGTCCAAGGATGGGAAAAGAAACCATACCTGGTCTCTCTTGTTCGCACTAGATTGTGTACCCCTAGTGGTCAGTTTGGGGTCTAACAATGGTGCTGTTGCCTTGATAAAGTTTCTCAGTCTGGTTCCTGGGAGCTACTTAATCGTCCACAGTAAAAATAAGTACTGTTGCTCCAGTAATCGTGAGTTTTACAGTCTGTCTGGACTTGCTGGGCATCTCCACGGAACAGGTTGAGAACTACTTCTATAAATGTTGACCTGCTAGCTCATCTACAATATCCAGTTCACTTCCAGTTTCATAAATCTCTATTGGAATATATTCCATCTACATTAGTGAAGGAAAAACAAATTTGAAGGAGCTCCAAAACAGATGGAAATTGCTTTTTATGGCTACTGTGAGCAAAGCTGACCAAAAAGCTGATTTATCTAAAAAGCATGAGTTTATTTTACATTGAGGATTGAATGTTTCTCTTGAACTGGCCTGGATTGACCTGAAACCGGACCCTTCCTGATGTTTAGGGTTGAGGGTGGGCGCAGGGTGCAGCCTTTCGGCCCTGAAGGACGCTCTACAGAGAGGAATGGAGCAGCTGAACCCGGAGAAGAGCCGCGTCTACCAGGCCCTCGTACAAACCCTGCAGTGTCTCGCCGCCAAGCAGATCCGCAACGTGGCCGTGAGTTCCAAACACACCACAGAAAACAGATCTGACTCATAAGCCAATTACATGTATCCCAATTAAAGCAATTAAAAATAAACCTCACTTACACCAGAAAACGCTGTGTCGTCCTGAAATAGCCGTGCTGTGAAAAACAGTCAGGTCAGTGACGTTTAAACCCAAGCATGCTCCTGTTTGATGAAAGTATGTGTGAGTGTTTGTGTGTGGTTAAATCTCCAGACCATCGGAGGCAACATCATGAGCGCGGACCCTAAGTACGATCTGAGCAGCGTTCTCGCTGCTGCGGAGAGCACGCTTCACATCGTCTCCACCGGTACGGGCCACTCAGAGTTCAGTCAACGTTATTATCCGCATGGTACACTTTCTACCGGAGGTGTGGACTCGAGTCATATGACTTGGGCTCAAGCCCAACTCGAGTCACAAATCTGGTGATTTGAGACTCGACTCAAGAAAATTGAGAAAGACTTGTGACTCCACTTTGACTTCAACACCAATGACTCAGACTCTGACTCGGACTCGAGTCGTGAAGAGTCTGACTGCAGACGGCTACACAGTCAGTTACTTTCAACGTGAATGGAATAGTTGACGTTTTATTCGCCAGCTTCGTATTGCAATTTCTCATTCCACCTTAAATGGTGCAGCAGTGAGGCGCCAGAACATAACTGCTGCACCATTTAAGGTGGAACGGAAAATTCAAACGAAAAGCTGCTGGTAAAAAAAAGGTCAACTATTTGTGTATCATGGATTTTGTGTTTCAGTTGGAAGGGTAAATAAATAAATAAATAAATAAATAAATAAATAAATAAATAAAATACAGCCATACACTGCTGTTATTAAAAGTCTGTACTACTGTTGCCTTTATTCAGTGTTATGACCTTAAAAATTAGCTGAAGAATGCAGACTGACTCGAGGATTAGGACTACTGACTTGGGACTCAACTTAGACTCGCATGTACTGACTTGGGACTTGAATCGAGACCCCACCATCTTGATTTGGGACCTGAGACTTGGGATTTGGGACAAGACATGAGACTTACTTTGTTACTTGCAAGTTAGTGGCTTGTTCCCACCTCTGCTTTCTACATTCCTCTAAATTATCCTTAAAAAGCTACTTCAGTTCATATTTAATCCTACTAATGTATTAGTGGTTCATTTAAAGATGTCCACTCATTAAATGTTTGCAATGGTTAATTGAATGTTTATATATGATGGCACTGTGCCCACTGTGTAAGGCCTCTTAAGTTCAGCAATAGGGAAACACTATTTCTCAGTAAATTTGTCACTGACAAAACATAACTGTTTCTTAAAGGTGAATTCCACAATGTAAACAGAGTCATTCAGAGTGGTTTGGTGTGAAATTCTCTGTTCTAGAGTCAGAATCACTCACAGTGGTGGTGATAGGAACCAGACGTCCACCTCTAAAAGCTCCCTCACAGAAAGTTCCTACATGAAATGGTTATGAATTCACTGCCTGATAACTGAGACACTGTTTTATGATAGTTTAGAGAAGATTTTGGCCTTAAACTCCATTCATGGTGGAGGGATACATAATATGCAGGGTGCTGTGAGGCAAAAAAGTCCCCAAAGAAAACCATGTCCATTTGTATGCAGATATTTTTGAAAAATTCAGGGGTGATTTTGACAGCTGTGAGTTCATAACACGCTTATAATTGAATTTGGCTTCATTTTTTACATTAAATTGCAGTGGAGACACCACTTACTTGTACTGCGCTCAGTTCTCGTACACGACTGCAAACGCTAAAAATACCTCAGTGATTCTAAACATATATAACTTGATGATCATTAACTCTTAAATGTCCAGAGCCCCCCAGCAGGCCCAAAGCTTTATTACATACTTCTATAATCTAAGAAGAGCTCAACCAGCTTGCATCGAAGTCCCTGTAGTTACTGAATAATAAGCCTTAGTATGTAATAAGCCTGAGATTTTAAAGGGTTAACCGGGGTTAAGTCAGATTTGAAACAAATCCAAACTGTCAGTTCAAATGGGCTGAACAGCTTGAAAAACTTGGTGGTATAGACAATGTAAACAACCCCACGGCAAGTGGTAGGTTTTCTTTCGGTTCTGATACTTTTATTTTCTGGCAGGAATCAGACTTTGAATCTGTGTGAAATGTCAAATTATGGAGGTCTGACGGTCTGACGGCCTGCTGGCATGGTCATGCAAGCTTTTTTAAGTCATTTTTGGGTTTTTGTGTGGACGTAGAGATGTTTGAAAGCACTGAAGGTGCGGACGAAGATTTTATTTTTTTAAATGTAGAAAAAAACTACATTTTTAAAAATATCTGGATTAACATCATGTGTCTGAGGCCTTACATTTTGAGATTCACTGGTCATTTGTGGTTCACTTCAACCCATTAACCCCTTAAAGAGTCAAAACCTTTAATAAACACATATATAACCTTAGAATAGCTCAGCCAGTTTGCAATGACGTCCCTACAATTACTGAATAATAAGCCTTAGTATGTAAGAAGCCTGAGATTTTAAGTGTTTAATCCACTCGGAATGACTTTGTTTACATCTCAGTGGTTGAATTATGAAAGGATTTGAAAAATCAGTGGCCTTCCCCTTCAGTGCGCTGGTTCTGACAGATTAGGCCTGCAGCCTGTAGGCTGCCCACTGATGGTGGAGGTCACAGTTCAGTCTGTTCTCTCCTCGTAGCTGGTGTTCGGGAGGTCTGTCTGAATGAGGAGTTCTTCACAGGCTTTGGTAAAACAGCACTGCGACCGGATGAGATTCTGCTGGCTATAGACATTCCACACTCCAAACCTGTGAGTCAGCCGAAAACGCAGACGTAGCCGCCTGGGGCTAATCCTAATCATGCTCAGGGGCTTCGTCCATTGAGTGCTTTAACTTAAAATTAGAAATGATGCCGGTAATGTTCCACTTTGGAGAAAGTTTAAGAAATAGGCCTAGTTTTTCTCTGTCGAGAAGAGCTAAACGACCCAGGACACCTTGAACATCATACGCAATTAACTTTAATGTGCCGAGTTTAGCACATTGGGAAATAATAAAACATACAATAGAAAATGTGCCAGAACTTCTGCACAGCCCACATTTTATGTTTTATTTTTTCCCGATTTGTTAAACCCAGCAAATAAACATTAACTGTGCATTAAAGTGTGCCGAAGTAAAATAATTGTGCAAAATAATAGAACAATATACACCAATCAGGCATAATTATGACCACCTCCTTGTTTCTACGCTCATTGTCCATTTTATCAGCTCCACTTACTATATAGGTGCACTTTGTAGTTCTACAGTTACAGACTGTAGTCCATCTGTTTCTCTGATACTTTGTTAGCCCCCTTTTACCCTGTTCTTCAGTGGTCAGGACCCCCATGGACCCTCACAGAGCAGGTACTATTTGGGTGGTGTTTTTAAACACTGTGTCCACTCACTGTCCACTCTATTAGACACTCCTACCTTGTCAGTCCACCTTGAAGATGTAAAGTCAGAGACGATAGCTCATCTGCTGCTGCACAGTTTGTGTTGGTCATCCTCTAGTCCTTCATCAGTGGTCACAGGACGCTGCCCACAGGACGCTGTTGGCTGGATATTTTTGGTTGGTGGACTATTCTCAGTCCAGCAGTGACACTGAGGTGTTTAAAAACTCCAGCAGCACTGCTGTGTCTGATCCACTCAGACCAGCACAACACACACTAACACACCACCACCACGTCAGTGTTACTGCAGTGCTGAGAATGATCCACCACCCAAATAGTACCTGCTCTGTGAGGGTCCATGGGGGTCCTGACCACTGAAGAACAGGGTAAAAGGGGGCTAACAAAGTATCAGAGAAACAGATGGACTACAGTCTGTAACTGTAGAACTACAAAGTGCACCTATATAGTAAGTGGAGCTGATAAAATGGACAATGAGCGTAGAAACAAGGAGGTGGTCATAATGTTATGCCTGACCGGTGTATATCCATCCCACTCACACCAACGTTATAAGACGTGTTTCAGTCTGTACTGATTTTTGAATGTCAGAACAGAGCTCATTTACATATCGGTCCAAAAAAAATAAGCATCTTCATTTTTGTCGATTTTCAGTTTTGTGCATAATTTGAGCTGAGCAGCCGTTCCTCACTTTGTGTGGACATTTTATGATGAATGAACTAATCGAAATGACCCAAAAGTGCTTCAAATAAAACCTCTTTGCATTAACTTGCTTTAAAAGTAAACAGTGTTTTTGTCCTCTCCTGTAAAGTTACCGTTTTGGAGGTACTTGTTTTTCCTTGGACAGCAACGATATACAGTCTAAGGCTCAAAGGCTCAATATTAAAACTTTACATTTTAATTATACGGGATAAAGAGAGGATGGAAAATAGTCAAACAGAAATCAACTCTGCTTGTTTTTGGTACTTAAAAGCACACAATGAATGGTAAAATACTAAAAAATGTAATGTATGGGCTGTTAAACATATCGTTGGGTGTATCATGATTGTATTATGCAGTATTTTAATCACTGCATGTAATTTTGTTCATCCACTCTCAGAAATAAAGGTTCTAAGCTGTGCTGACTCCACACACCCCGTCTCGTCTCCAGGCTTTTATTTTACTGTTCTGTTTTAAAACATTCGCTTATGAAAAGGTACAAATACGAACTTTTCACCTGGAAAAACTTATTTAAGGTTCACAATCAGACCTTAAAACCACTGTTGGAGCTTTGAGGGAACATTTACACTGTTTGTACCTTGATGAACGAGAAATGTACCTGAACAGAACCTTTATTTCAGTGTATCATGCAGCTGTAGCTCTGGGTTGAGTGCATATTGCTGTATACAGTTTGATGAAACTACCTGAGTGGACTGTTAGTCACAGAGGCTAATGTGTTCTGTCCATCCGGCTGCAGTGGGAGTTTGTTTCGGCGTTCCGTCAGGCCCAGCGGAGGGAATTCGCCTTCTCCATACTGAACGCAGGCATGAGGGTGGTGTTCAGAGACGAGTCTCCGGTGGTCGAATCTCTGGATTTGTTTTATGGAGGAGTCGGACCCACCCTGGTCAAAGCCAGGACCACCTGCAAGGAGCTGACAGGAAGGTCAGTATTACGTATAATTTCCTGGATTATTGTGATTTATTTAAACCCAAGGCATTGATGTCATCATTTATAGGGCACTTCCTGCTGGAGGGCGTCTGTCAGGAATAGTCAAATTTGCACTTATATTTCTATAAATATTTGTATGTTTTCCATTTTGAAAGATTTTTTGTTTTCTTTTAAAATGATTTTAAAGTTTTCATCTTTAAGTTTAAACTAAAAAAAAACTTAAAAAAAAAAAAATACTGTCCCACATTTTCATGTCACTATCGAAACACAGCGTTTTAGTCTGTGGGCGGAGCCTTATTTTAGCCACACCCATGCATCCCTGTCCCTCATGGCCACATGGTGAGCAGTTAGATCCCATTGTTTTGAAGTAAATGTGTCCCAAAGTCTGAAAATCAGTGTGGAACATTAAGAAACGTCACTACCGAAACACAGATTTCCAAATTTTTTTGTGTTTTAATGAAAAATATGATGATTTTCTGTGTGAACAGCTGTTCAAAGCTGTGTTTGCTGGTCATGTAGTGGCTAACATTCTTGGGTTCTGCTCAAAATTAGCTAAAATTGTAACAACTGTAGTCCATCTGTTTCTCTGCACCCTGTTCTTCAATGGTCAGGACCCCCACAGGATGCCCACAGAGCAGGGGGGGGTCATTCTCAGCACTGCAGTGACACTGACGTGGTGGTGGTGTGTTAGTGTGTGTTGCGCTGGTGCAAGTGGATCCGACACAGCAGTGCTGCTGGAGTTTTTAAACACCTCAGTGTCACTGCTGGACTGAGAATAGTCCACCAACCAAAAATATCCAGCCAACAGCGTCCTGTGGGCAGCGTCCTGTGACCACTGATGAAGGACTAGAGGATGACCAACACAAACTGTGCAGCAGCAGATGAGCTATCGTCTCTGACTTTACATCTACAAGGTGGACCGACAAGGTAGGAGTGTCTAATAGAGTGGACAGTGAGTGGACACAGTGTTTAAAAACTCCAGCAGCACTGCTGTGTCTGATCCACTCGCACCAGCACAACACACACTAACACACCACCACCCAAATAGTACCTGCTCTGTGGGGGTCCTGACCACTGAAGAACAGGGTGCAGAGAAACAGATGGACTACAGTCTGTAGATGAACTACACAGTGAAACTACAGAGTCAGGGAGTGTCTGGTTGGTGTAGTCTAAGTCTAAACTCGTCTAAAAATCTACAGCACAGTTTGGTCTTGTTTATGTTCAATCTTTGAAATATGTGCTTCTGACCGGTGCTCTGTGTCTTTATCAGAGTCTGGGATGAGAAGCTCCTGGCTGAGGGAACTCAGCTCCTGAGAGAGGAGATCTCTCTGTCCCCCACTGCCCCCGGTGGCAGGGTGGAGTATCGCAGGACGCTGGTCCTCAGCTTTTTCTTCAAGTTCTACGTGCAGGTGCTGCTGGAGCTTAAACAGAAGGTGCGTTTATTTATGAAAATGCTCCATCACCGTTCACCATCGTCCACCAGTATCTTGAGATAACAGTATTATGAACATGCTTATTATTTAAGCCATGCTGGCATTGTAGTATTAATTTTCAGTATATAGTGTATCTTTATTGCAGCTTTTCACTCACTTTCAGTTCCTCAAAGAATCTGCAGACACACCTCCAAAGTTCAGTCTTAGAAGCTGGTTGATCATTTTCTGAAGTAATCAAACACATTCAGTGGTGTTGAGGTCTGGACTCTGGGGTGGTCAGTCCATTGTTCTGAGAGCACCAGTTATGCATTTGCAAATGTTCCTCAGAAATTTCTCCTGTAAAGTGAATAACGTACTTAGTGGCCATTTGCACTTTTTGTTGTTTTTATAAGGGTCAATGTTAGTTTGGTCATTGGTCATTTTCCTCACCAAAGTGTTTGTATTTGTGCAGGGAATAGCGGTCAGTGATCCACCTCCGGAGTACCTGAGTGCACTGGAGCAGTATAGGAACGAGCTGCCGCATGGACACCACACCTTCCAGGCGAGCGCACCATACGTCCATGATCGAGAGATCCTACAGATTTTCTTCTAGAACCTTTTCCAAGCTGATTAAACACTAAAATTATAATTTCAAACAGAAAAAAATCCACATTTGATCTTAGTCGTACATCAGACACTGTACATGTAAAACCAAATGCACTGTCAGCTTTAAGTCAGGGTTTATCAACCTTTGGGCCGCGGGCCACCAGTGGGCCATGAAGCACCCTCTAGTGGTCCGTGGGCCTGAACTCAGGGGGAGGCAGTAGTTCGCAGTAGGCCAATACAAGCATATAAATAAAAGCACTGCACTAACAGGCTAATTAAGCGTCATCAGTTTGAGACGGCACAGCCGCTGGGACGCAGCGCAGACAGTTAGCCAGAGATGGAGAGGTTTCTCAGGGTGTTTCTCCTACCTTGTTCAGTGCGGACCTGTAGTTCACTACATTTTGACATGAGTAAACACTCACAAACAGCCGAACCGGTCCGGCGAAACCCGCGGGTCTCGGTCTGCTTCCAACTGAGCCCTGCTCAGGTCACTGCTGGTGTGAACACATCTTATGATGAAACGAGGGAAATTCATCAATATAGCCAGCTTTCCTCTTCTTCCAGCAGCAGGTCAGCACTGCACTCAGTATAACCTGCCTGTTTGAACCATTGACTCTTTACAGATTCTCACTGCTCTCATATCGTTCCTGCAGTTCGAGCTGCAGCTGATAAAAATGAGAGACGAGCCTTAAAATAATAGCTGTGATCTGTGTTTGATTTCTGGCCCAACATCAGTGACCTGAGTAGGTAGCCTCTATGCTCCTTGGAAACACTGGTGGTTCCAAAACGCACTTCGTCATATTCTTCATAACTTTTATACTTCATAAGCTACATTCTAAAGGTGGGGGTCGTATGAGGCTGTAACTGTCTTCTTTCCAGTCAAATAGATGGGTGATGTCATTTTAAACCCTTGTAATAAAAGAAGCTGAACTCACAATCTTTTTTTTTCTAATGAAAGTCGACCCATTTTTCCACAAATCTGGGCTATAAACTATAAACAGATGGCGTCTCTTCAGTGATCTGCACTGTATAAATGATTTTTTATAAAATAATACAAAGAGCGTCTAAGAGTTTTGGCTTTCAGCAGTAAATTGTAAGCATACAGCAATATGTGTGATCATAAAACACGTGTTTTGTTAATTTAAGGGGAGCTTTTACAAAAAAATAAATAAAACAAAATAAAAATTTACATTTATTTCATGCAGTTACTGAATAGTTTGCCTTAAGATTTGGTCATGACAATTCAGATGGACAAACCAAAATATACCCTGAAGCATAAGAGGTTCAACTCAACTTGATAAGCTAATGTCATAGAAGCAGAGATCAAGTAAGGTTTATTATTATTGTTGACTGTGGCAACACTAATCCAGAAGCCCCCTGAGTTTAGTGAGGTTTACTTCAAATGAGGCACTAAACCCCTCAAAACTAAAGAGACTCCAGACCAAACAGTGACTCCTGTGGGAGCCATGAGTGTTTTCAGTGAAAACGCGAGGAACTGCAGCTCCAAATCACAGCCCACATCTACGTCTGCCTTTACTTCTTTTTCCCCGTTTTTGAGTTCTCTGCAAACATATGGTTTTTAAATGTTATATTTTCTAACATAAGAGGGCTGCTATGCTTTGAAGTTATAAACAGGTGGGCCTTGGGGTGGAAAAGGTTGAGAACCCCTGCTTTAACTGGTTGCAAGGGCCTGTAGTCAATCATGTACATTCAACAACAGTCCCAATCAAACGTCTCCTTTTATGCATGCAAAGGATGCATAATAGCATAAAGGTGGGGGTCGTATGAGGCTGTAACTGTCTTCTTTCCAGTCAAATTGATGGGTGATGTAATTTTAAACCCTTGTAATAAAAGAAGCTGAACTCACAATCTTTTTTTTTCTACTGCAAGTCGACCCATTTTTCCACAAATCTGGGCTATAAACTATAAACAGATGGCGTCTCTTCAGTGATCTGCACTGTATAAATGATTTTTTATAAAATAAGACAAAGAGCGTCAAGATTTTTGGCTTTCAGCAGGAAATTGTAAGCATATAGCAATATGTGTGATCATAGTTATCGTTGTAGTTATCGTCGTCATAGTTATCGTCTTGCTTGGGAAAATAATGTGAACCTTGTTCTGATTTGGTTGAATGAAGATGGTTCCAGAGGTCCAACCTTTCACCGACCCGGTGGGACGTCCCAGAATGCATCAGGCAGCGTTCCAGCAGGCCACAGGAGAAGCGCAGTACTACGACGACATCCCGGCAGTGCAGGGGGAGCTTTTTGTGTCCATGGTGACGAGCACCAGAGCCCATGCCAAAATCATGTAAGCTTTATGGTTATACTACGATAAATCATTTAAAAATATAACAGCAGTGTTAAAATGTCTTATGCTGTTCTGTGTTCAGGAAATTAATTTATTCTTTAATTTAAAAAATGTTTAATCATTTACAAACTATGATTTTGCTCAAATGCTCCATCTTAACCCATTTATTTTGGACTCACTCGGGAGCGCCCTCTAGTGTTTGAGAAACCCGGAAGAGATTACAGAGTAGAAATGCTCCTCTCTACAAGTTCTCTGGTAGTACATGCTTTATCTTGGCCACTATGAAATGGTACGGTCCTTTTTGGTTCCTAGATAATTGTTCCTACTAGAGATGGAATAATGGCGCTGGTGAACAGGAGTCCATAGTGTGAGTGTCCAGAGAATCATTGGAAATGTAATGTGTGGAGTCGACAGAGGTTCTCACCCCTGTCCTTTCACCCCTTATTGCTCACTAGCAGCCCAACACAGAGCCAACAGTGTTCTAGTTAATCTGATAACAGATTTTAAAAAGATATTATATTTAGTTATATTGATCCCTTTTTGCAGTAGCCATAAAAATTTATTCTATTTTGAATTAAACTGTTTTATTTCATTGCATTAATAGTATTGGCCACTAGGAGGCCTGAAGAAAGGGGTTTATTAAAAATATCCATTATACATTCCCTTTCACCACCAGCAGGACCTGCAGAAAGAGGCCACAGGTATTGTTCTTGGGGTGATACTGTACAGTGGTCACCAATCCTCCTCCTGGAGATCTGCTTTCCTGAAGAGATTAGAGCCAACCTGCCTCTAACATACTGCCTCTCATACAGCCAATCAAGGACCTCTGAAGAAGTTAATTAGCTGGAAGAATGTGGTTCAGTCCACAGGAAGGTAGATCTACTGGACCAGGCTTGATGACCACTGCCGCAGAAGAACAATTTTTGGTTCTGTAACCAACCTAGTCCTTTAAAAATAACTCAATTGAAAGGTTCTTTATCCATTCTTTATCCCCTTTTTGGCGCCTTTATAATTTCAGAGTGTGAAGTTCTACAGTTTTAGACAGAGTTGTAAAAGAAATGGTCTTTGCAATGGAAGGAACCAAGCTTGATGGCCCAGGTTTTCCCATAGTGCATCACGGAGGAGTAGTCGTATGGGGTGTTGAGGTTGTTGGTGTTCTCCTTGTTGAAATTGTACTGCATTGCTGGTGAGATGTTTGCCCAGTTGATCCTCACATAGCTGTCATGGTCACTCCTGGTCTGCTCGTGGTAGAAACCCAGCACGTGGTTCAGCTTGTGCTGGGCGATGCCATGGTACACATGGCCATTCCTGCTGATGGAGACCACCTGCAGACCACCTGATCTGCCCACTGGAGAGTACCACCTGAGAGGAAATGGAGAAGATTGTCCACATCACTGAAGTAAAGCTGTGGACAGTGAGCGTAAAACAGGAGTAAAGCTGATCTAAGAGATCTTTAGAGGGTTCAGCTGGTCTCACCCATCTCTGTTCTCAATGCTGAGGTAGTCAGTTTCAGTGCTTCTGGGAACAAAGCGAATGCAGGTTTTGCTGTGGAAAGTCGCCATGGCACCGGCAATTACAGACCTGTCAGAGGATGCTGAAAAGTAAATGATCAATAAACAATCAGATAATAGCATTAATTAGATAACGGGAAATGTAGAATGTGAAGAACAAACTTTTACTCACAGAAATCACTGCTCAGTGTGAAAGGAACCTGCACTAAACCAGTTGAGGACTTCTTCCAGAAGCAGTTGTTGTCGGGGCAGAGCAGAGCGTTCCTGGTTCTTGGTAAGACTATGTCTCCCTCCACCAACAGTTCCCTGGATCCTTCACACACAGATGGAGATGGAAATTTGATTAGGAAAAGCAGAGTTTTGGAAAATGTAGGTCAAATTTAAACAATGCAGATTTAGAATCAGTAGAATCAGCAGGTTATCTGACCGTTGTTGGTTGTCAGAATGTTTGCTGTGATGTCCACAAGTTGAGGCTCCATGAGAGGGACGGCTTGCAAGAGGCCGAGCAGCAGCAGGGCTAGAATGGAGAGAGAGGCTGTGGGCTCCATGTTGCTTCAGTGAGTGGAGATGATCTGGATGCTTCTTCACCGTAGCTCAGTGTCTGAACCCTGTCGTACCTGCCTTTTATACATATGGACACTCATCGGTGTGGCTGTCTGGGGATTAAAGATAGGCTCTAGTGTCCACTGTATAATGTGTTTAAATAAAGGGAGGAGCCTCCGAAATAAAAACAAAAGCGTCTTTCTCCTTAGCACTTACATTGTCTTGAGTTCCTCAGGGTTCCATTTTAGGCCCTATTTTATTTGTTTCTACTTACTAAACGCATGGGCTTCACTGTTCATAAAAATCATTTTCTGTCTTTATGCTTTATTCAGTAGCATCTTTAATATCTTTTTCTGGGCAATAATCATCTTACTAAGTATCCCAAAATCAGTGTCTCTAATATGTGTAAATAAAGGAAGGAGCCCCTGAATTCAGTAGTTTTCTGTATTACCTTACTGTATCAGAGTGGCGGTCTGAGTTTTTTTTGGGTAACCTGTAGTTATGGATGAGCTGTTATCCTTGACTTCTCTCTTACTAGAAGAACATTTTGAACATTTCATATGTTTGTGTGAATGTATTTACCGCAAATGAGATACACAGCTTCTGTATTGTTATTACTTTAAGTTAATCTATTTTTACAGTGTCCTGCGAATGAGTGGAATTTTTGCTGTAATCTTTAAAATGTTCATTTAACAGATACACATACAGTACTGTGCAAAGTCAGAAACCATCCTTCATATAGCTCCTCTCCAGTCAAAACAGCCATTAAGTAAAAGTTATTAATTTGTCAGGAGTTATATTTGTGGAGATTATATGTAATACAATGCGCTTGTGTAACGAAAGAGAAAGTCAAAGGAAAATAAGTTTCTAAAACTAGAGTTCAAAAACTGATTAAAAACTACAGAGAAAATGTGTGTCCTAACAACCACCTGGAAGAGCTGGTCGACCCCAAAACTGCCCCATCAGATAAACAGCACTTAAAGCTCTCATCTCTGAGAGAGAGGAGAAAATCAAGCTGCTTCAGATCTGAAAACATCCACAGGTGTTTCTGTCCATCCTTCCACTGTGAGAAGACGACTCAGCGCTATGGGTCTGAAAGGATGTGTAGCTGTCAAGAAGAACCTCACTGAGAAAAGGAGACGGACACATCAAACAAAGAAGCTGAACAATGGACTGACCACCCCAGAGTCCAGACCTCAACACCACTGAATGTGTTTGGGATACTTGGATCATGAGAAACAATTTGTAGACTCAACTTTGAAGGTGTAGATAAATATCGCTGCAGATTTCTTTGAAAATCTGAATGTGAGTCTCCTGAAACGAATGTTGATTTTCTTCATATCTTTACCCCCTTAAAATGGTCTCTCCTTTCCTGTGCTTGGTCACTAGGTCGATAGATGCGTCAGCAGCACTTGCCATGCCTGGAGTGGTCACTTTCATTACCGCTGAACACGTTCCTGGGCAGAACCGAAGACTCTGGTTTGGTAACATAGAGGAACTGTTCGCTGAAGAGGAGGTGCCACTTTATAAAACATTTTATTGTATTACATTGTACTTATATGATAAGTTTATTAGAATTTACCATGTTGTAGATGGTGTTTTGATGGCAGAGCAACATCCTGCAGTCATAAAGCACAAAAACTTACAACATTGGATGTTTTTTCAAATATGTACACTCACAGTACTTCATTAGGAACACTACACTAATGCTGGGTAGGGCCTCCCTTTACTCTGAAAACAGCCTCAGTTTTTCATGGCATGAATTCCACAAAATGTTATAAACATTCCTCTGAAGTTCTGGTCCATGTTGATATTCTTCCTTCATGCAACTCCTGCAGATTTTTCAGGTTCACTTTCATGCTATGAATCTCCTGTTCTACCACATCCCAAAGGAGTTCCGTTGGATTCAAATCTGGTGACTGGGAAGGCCACTGTAACAGGTTTTGCAATTTTTAATGTTATTATTGCTAGAACCTTATGTGAGAGTGTGGGGTAACCCGGATTTATTTGAAGTCTACAGACCTTAGAGAGAAACACTCGCACCAAGGATGCTTTAGAAAAGGGAATTTATTGGCTAAATATCAAACTACTTTTGGACTACATTCAATGATAAACAATAGAAAATAAAACCAGAAAATAAAACAAAACAAAGTGACAGTAATGAAAGACAAAATAGCTCGAGTAAGTTGATGTAAATGATTCACGGCTAAATGGTATGAGGCAGTGTGGTTTTGGGTAGTTGCTTGGGAGAGCCCCTAGAGAATTAACCTAAGCATGGACGGGAATAGCTATATGGCTGGATGTACCTATAAAAGTTCTCTTATTAAATAAATTGGCGTCAGGGCCCTGACTGCAAATTGATGGAACAAGCTTATGTTGGAGTCGGGGGCTGACGTCAGGAGGGGTCGTCTCAGGACAGACTCGATCGAAGGCTGGAGCTCACGCGGTGGTTCCTCTCCTCGCTGGCCGTGGATGCTGCATCTCCATGCAGGCACGCGCCTTTCCGTCAGTGATTGGGCGGAGGCATCTCGTGGCCGTCTGACGGTGGAGCTTGGGCAGCTTTCCGATGGTCGATCCGTTCACAGATCAGTGCGTGGCTCTGGGTGCGATGCTGGGTCTCCATGGCGTCAGAACCGCTCCCACTCCGCTGACGAGGTTCAGGTTGCAATCAGGGTTCTGAGGCTGGTGATACTAATTTAACTAACTACCTCTCTTTAGCAGAATTGAAAGTTATGGATATATCCTCCCGGGCCAGACAAGAACTATCCACCTTCCTTCTCTGAGGGTGGTTTAAATTTAAGGTGTGTAGACAAACAGGCAAGTTACAAAACAAACAAAGGTTTCAGATCTGAAAATTTAGCGTTCTAATACTTCTGATCTGTCTTTCTGACCAAGGCCAGCACAAACTTAGAAATTTAGCTATCCTCTTGCTGAGAACGCAGGACACTGAACTGAACTCCAGAAATTTGTGGTGCACTCTGGTTTTGCTCGGCTGGAGGCCCTATGCTTTGGAGGTGGAGAGTGCTGATAGGTTCTCCTCACCTAAGGTTAACTAGCTACTAGCATTGTTTCCAACTCTGATTGGTTGTGCATAATTTTAGGAATGCCTCCCCCAGAATCACTGCCTCCTTTGTTTCATCTAGTTTAAACAAAGAAAAAGAAACATTCCTATATCATCAAATTGGTTTCTTTCAAAATCAAGGAATGAACAACTAGGATATTCAGGCATGTTTCTAAGAGAGAGTTTAACCCTTGTTACCTGATACACAACATGTCAAAGAACACAGGTACTATTTGCCTATCATATCTGAACATGACCCATTGCATGAAAAATAAAATCGACAATAAAAGGAAAGGAACAAAGGAAGAAAAGAAAAGAAAACCACATTCAGGATACATATTGGTCAATGGTCTAAACTCATAGCAATTAAATGGTTGGGTCTGTTTGTTATCAAAGTTATACACTACGTATTTCTAGCACTTAATACTAGAAAAAGATACAGGTAATATTTAGGTAATACACAACAACAAGAGGGCGGCACAGTGGGTAGCGCTGTTGCCTCACAGCAAGAAGGGCCTGGGTTCGATTCCCGGCCGGGTGACCAGAGTCCTTTCTGTGTGGAGTTTGCCTGTTCTCCCCGTGTCTGCGTGGGTTTCCTCCCACAGTCCAAAGACATGCTGTCAGGCCAATTGGACATGCTGAATTGCCCCTAGGTGTGAGTGTGATTGTGTATGTCTGTCTGTCTGCCCTGCGATGGACTGGCGACCTGTCCAGGGTGTATCCTGCCTTCCGCCCAATGACAGCTGGGATAGGCTCCAGCACCCCACCGTGACCCAGAAGGATAAGCGGTTTAGATGATGTATGTATGTATATGTACAACAACAAGATTAATAAATCAAGTAGTATTGATTATAGAAATGTTGATAATCAAGCAGACAAAGCAAGAAGTTTCTTGGGTTCCTTATAAGCACATGTCCTTACAGTGGCGATGTGGTAATTCTCATTTTCACCCCTTGGGGGTGCTGTGGGTCCATGCTTGAGATCCCTAGGGAATTTAGAAAGTTGAAATTTGCAGTCCAGATTGTCGTATCAGTTCCGTTCTTGGTATGTCTAGTTTAGTTAAAAAGAGTTCTAACGAATGGTTGCAGTTTGGAGTGGATATATACCTTAGAAATGTACTTTCTGTTACTTCAAGATAAAGCTGTCCACAGGACTTTGGAGGGCAATGTGGCCAATATTCCAGGGAGGTGTTCTGTTGCCCCCTGGGTCGAGGGAGAGGGGTGCTGGTTCTTGATTCAGTCGTAAATTTGACTGAGTTTGGGGTTGGGAGTGTTAAGTTGACAGATTTACACTTTCAGACTCACTGGAGCCAAAATGCCCTTAACTTTTGGGTTGTTGATACATTAGAAACACTCAGCTTGGGGGTAAAGTTTCAGCCAGTGTTCGCTACACAAGATCAATTAGCTCAGTCATGTTCATGAAACACGTTTGAGATGACTTTTGCTTTATGATGTGGTACATTATCATGCTGGAAGTAGCCATTCGAAGATGATAAATTGTTGCCATGAAGGGATGAACATGGTCAGCAACAATACACAAATAAGAAAGCTGTGATCAGTAATAACAGGCTGAGAAAACAGTTCCCATCCCAGTACACCACCTCCACCAGCCTGGACTGCTGACACAATCCATGCTGGTGCCAAATTGTGACCCTACTGTGTCACTATCTGTGAGCCTCAGCAGAAATCAAGATTCATCAGACCAGTCTACATTTTTCCAGTCTTCAGTTGTCCATTTTTGGTGAACCTGTGTCCACTGCAGCCTCAGCTTTCTGTTCTTGGCTGACAGAAGTGGAACCCGATGTGGTCTTCTGCTGTTGTAGCCCATCCACCTCAAGGTTCAATGTATTGTGCATTCTGAGATGCTTTTGTACGGAGTGGTTATCTGAGTTACTGTAGCCTTTCTGTCAGGTGGAATCAGTCTGGCCATTCTCCACTGACCTCTCTCATTAACAAGGCATTTCTGTCCGCAGAGCTGCCTCTCATTGAATGTTTTTTCTTTATTGGTACATTTTGAGTAACTCTAGAGATGCTGAGTGGGAAAATCCCAGGAGATCAGCAGTTACAGAAACACTCAAACCAGCTCGTCTGGCACCAACAATCATGCCAAGGCCACATTTTCCCCCATTCTGATGATTGATGTGGACGTTACCTGAAGCTGCTGCCCATATCTCCATGATTGTATGCACTTGCACTGCTGCCACATGATTGGCTGAGTAGATAATGGCATGAGCAAGTAGGTGTACAAGTGTTCCTAATAAAGTGTTTGGATGAGTGTAACTATCAGAGCTTTTTAACTACTCCAACAAAAAGTCAGGGATTTAACAAACACATGCCTTCATTTGCATCTACTACACAAATTTGGCAAAACAATCTGTAATTCTTAATGCTTTTTACCATGATTGGGATGGAGTGTGTTTTTAATCATGGCTATATAATGCATGTCACTTCATTTGAAATGAAATAAGTAGAAATAAATAAGAAAGACTGCAACAGTAATTATTTCTGATATGATCTAGGTGATCTGTGTGGGTCAGATTATTGGAGCCATCGTAGCTGAAAGCAGAGAACTAGCGAAGAGAGCATTGCGGCTGGTCATTGTAACGTATGAGGACGTCCTGCCTGTCTTCTTTACCATAGAGGTACACTGTACTGTCATTACATATTTCATAGAAACATTCAGGCATGTTATGAAATATGGGGCACATCCAGTACGTTACTGCACTGAGCAGATTTGTTGTTGTTTGATGCAGGAAGCCATAGAACACCAGTCGTTCTTTGAACCAAAGAGGAAGTTGGAGAGGGGAAACGTGGAGGAAGGCTTTGAGAGATCAGACCACATTCTGGAGGGTACTTTCAGACGGCACACTTGATTACCTGAATTTAATTCAGTTTGGTGTTATTTGTGTGGATCTTTCTAGAAGAGACATTGTCCCAAAGAAGTTTGTCCAGGTATGTGGGTGCAGTGGTTCCACTGAGACGAACCAAGACTCAAGACAGAACTCCCTGAAAGCATGAGGAAGAACCAATGAGAGGAACCAAGACTCATAAGGAGGAACTCCCTAAAAGCATGAAGAAGAACCACTGAGAGGAACCAAGACTCAAAAGGAGGAACTCCCTAAAAGCATGAAGAAGAACCACTGAGAGGAACCAAGACTCAAAAGGAGGAACTCCCTAAAAGCATGAAGAAGAACCACTGAGAGGAACCAAGACTCAAAAGGAGGAACTCCCTATAAGCATGAGGAAGAACCACTGAGAAGAACTACCTAATGAAAGGAAATGACAAACAGGTGTGACAACTTAGAATTCCGGTGAAGAGGAGCGCTGGAGTGAATGTTCATTGGTAGATGGCGATAGGTGGAGAGTCAGGTGATCTCCCACTGACTCATGGGAGTTGGAGTCCTCTAGACAGTCCATGGACTCAAGTGATTCTGCAGGGGAAAGGGAACAGACAGAGGAGGCGTCTTTGGCAGGAGGCATGACAGTGAGGAAGAACCACTGAGAGGAACCAGACCAAAGAAATATACAGTAGACTAGGTGACCTAGTCCTACCTGACTGATATATCAGTTACACGATAAAACTGGCTAATACTGTGGCTCCACAGACTTATCTATATTGGTGAAAATACTGCTTATATTGGTTTGAAGTTTCTTGTTTTATATTACTTAGAATTTTAATGATTTCACTGATGAAAACCAAGAAATAAGAAAAACAGAAAAATATATTTTATATATTATATATTTGAATTAAGATTGTATAAAAATAAGAAACTTAAGACAATTAGGATAAACAAAATAAGAAAAGTAGAAACCAACAAAGTGTGGGAAGCTTTGTCCTTTGTCTTGTCTTTACACTGCAAAAAAAAACAATATTTTGGACAATTTTAAATCTAGTCTAACATAATAACATCAATACAATTACTTAAACTATATCTAGATGTTTTTGTTCTTGTTTTACAGAATTTTATCTAGTGATTTTTTTTTCTCATTCCATTTGCTTCTTTCAAGAAGTAATGCTTAAAAGCGTTAGATTTTTTGCCAATAGAATGAGATCATATGTCTTGATAAAATAACTTTAAACAAGGAAAATTAATAGAATATAATTAGATCTAATAGTATTTAAGTATTTCTACATTTACGATGATTTTACTTGCCAGTATGTAATTTTTCACTGTGTACACAGTTGTATGCAAAAGTTTAAACATCTCGGGTCAAAATTACATCCTTTGTTGATTTTATACATGAAATAAAGTTGACACGTCCTCCACAGAGAACTCACTTAAAAATGACATTTTTCTGTAAACTCTAGTGCACAATTTCTATTTTTAAATTTAAAGTGCACTTTTGCACAGCGTGTTTTATTTTTTCCAATATGTTACATTCAGCAAATAAACAGTAATTAGGAATTAAAACGTGCTGATATGTGTTCTCTGTAGAGGGTGTGGAATTTGACCAGGGGACCCTGGTGTCCTAGTGTCAGCTGAAGACCCTGAAGATGAAGCTGTTTCTCTGACCGTGATACTGTCCACTGTTCCAGGCGAGCTGTATATGGGGGGTCAGGAGCATTTCTACATGGAGACGCAGGGGGTGATCGCCGTGCCGAGGGGGGAAGCAGGAGAGATGGAGCTATATGTAGCCACGCAGCATGCAGCCTACACTCAGGTCAGACACTGATAGCGTGGCCACTTCATCAGAAACACCTCCCTCGTAGCTCTACCTTGCTGGTGCACAGTTAGAGATTTACATTATTCATGGTTAACCATCCTCTAATCCTTCGGTCAGTTTCTGACCACTGAGTCGCTCTTGATGACATTTTTGGGTCTCAACCTGGCTAATGTGTGTGAAAACTCCTGTGTCTGATACACTTGTACCAGCACCACACACACTACCATGGGCTGAGAATGGACCACCACCCAAATAATGTCTGGGCAACAGCAGTCCTGTGGTCAGAAACTGGCAACGGATGAGCTACAGTCTGTAACTGCATAGTGTCCCTATAGTGGACTGTAGTGGACCTATAGTCAAATGCAAAAGTTTGAAATTTGTTGCTTTTTAAGTGAAAATAAGTTAATATTAGAAAAGAATATAAAATATAAAATGTCTTGTGCAAAAGTTAAGACATTTTATTTTTGATGTTTTTCTCAGCAAATATATAGAGATTTTGCAATAAATTTGCAGAAAAAATGGCATATTTAAAGCAGTACTGCTAAAATTTTTGGTTAAATGTTAAAAAAGGGTCATTACTGAGTGAAGAGAATAAAAACAGGCTAAAATATGGTGAGTGTGAAAGCCTGAAATAATCATTTAAAAGTCAGAGGCGTTGAGTTTTTCACACACACATCGTACGTCTTTACATATTTACGTCACACAGAGACTCTAAAAGAAGGTCCGGCTCGATGTTTAGACCTCAAATGATCTCAAAATCAACATCATACTGATGTTATTTGATCGGGGGGGTGTAAACTCTTGCATCTGACTGTATAAGGTAGGCGACCAGCAAGTGTTTATCATCTTATGGATTTTCATTAAAGTGAAAATAATCTGCTGTATGAAGTGCATTGAAAACAGAAGGAATGAACAGATATTTAAAGGCATCTACATTAACCTCAAATGTACTTAATTGTATCCATTATTGTGTCTTAGATTCAAATAACACTTCCGTCTTCCTCCACTAGGAGGTGGTGGGGTTGACTCTGGGGGTCGAGTCCAACAAGATCACCTGCCATGTGAAGAGGCTGGGTGGAGGATTTGGAGGGAAAGTGATGAAGATCGCCTCATTGTCCGCCATCACTGCCACTGCTGCTTACAGGCAGGACTGACCACTATAAGACACACGCCTTAGAACAGTGGTCTTTGTTTTGTTACATTAGCTAAGATTGGCGACCGTTGTGTGGAGGCGGGAGTGGATGCACATCCTAAGGCTGGGATACAGTTAATCTAGTCTAATACAGTTTTCTCCATTAACATCAATAACATTGATTCAGTGTATTGTAACAGCACTATAATGTACTGTAGAAATGTACTATAGAAATGTAGTATAATGTTTTAAAGAAAAATACTAAAGAAATGTGCTATAATGTATTATATAATGGTATAATGCACTGTAATATACTGTAAAAACATATAATAATGTACTATAGAAATGTACTTTAATATAATACAATATACATATTGTAAATGTACTACAGAAATTAACAATAATAACTGTTAGCTATAATTAACACTATAGAACTCTAATATAATGTACTATAAAAATGTACTGTAATGTAGTATAATGTACTATAGAAATGTACTGCAGTGTAGTGTAGCAATGTACTACAGGAATGTAGTATAATGTACTATAGAAATGTACTGTAATGTGTTGGAATTTACTATAGAAATGTAGTATAATATACTGTAGAAAAGTACTATAATGTAGTATAGAAAAGTACTATAATGTAGTATAGACATGTAGTAAGGTACCATAGAGATGTTACTATAGACATTTACTATAATGTACAATAAAAATATTGTAAATGTGTTACAGGAATTAACTATAATAACTATAATTTAAACTAATGAACTCTAATATAATGTATTATAGAAATGGACTATAATGTAGCATAGAAATGCAGTATAATATACAATAGAAATGCAGTATAATATACTATAGAAAAGTACTATGACCCACTATAGAAATGTACCACAGAACTGTACTGTAATGTCCTCTATAAATGTACTATAATATACTATAAAACTGTACTTTAAGGGTGTCTCCGATTTGTATAGTTTGGAGTCTGTGAACATAAGGCTTACTGTCCTGCTGTGTGTATGTAAACACTGGCTGACCGTATCCGTCCACCCTGCAGGACGGGCCGTGCGGTGCGCTGTGTTTTAGAGCGCGGGGACGATATGCTGATCACCAGCGGGAGACACCCCTTCCTGGGGAAGTATAAGGTACTGAGGACCTGTCGTACAGTTAGGTTCAGAACTTTGCCTCCTGAGTGGTTTTATAACACTGAAGCGTGTTTTCCTGTTTTCTCAGGTTGGTTATATGAATGATGGCACTATTCTGGCTGCTGATATAACCTACTACAGCAACGGGGGCTGCACACTGGACGAGTCCTCATTCGTGAGTCTGCAAATTTTTTTTACAACATTGAGAGTCTCATTTGCAATCGAATACCAAAAATTCAACTCTAAAAATAATGTCTAAACCTCTAGTTGCGTACAGTTATCTTGTTTTTTATTTATTGTACCATTCCATAATCACAAATAATGAAATAATTCAGTAAATATATGTTCTGTTTCGACAGGTTCTGACTACTTTCTGTTTGTTCAGACAACAAAAATTGACAAAAACAAAGACTTTGCAAAACTATCAAGCAAATATTTCTGCCAAACAGGACTTTACACACAACAATATTCACAAATTCACACCATAATAAAATGTCTCCTCTTCTACTTACAAACACTAAACTGGTATCTGTTAAACATTTAGAATCTGCACTTTCCACACAAACTCTCCAGTGTTTCTATGAACTATGAGATATTATTCATGTAAAATTACAGCATGACTCCGTGATCACTGGAGATAACTGTAACTTCTACGAGCCTTTAGGACGAAGCAGGGTGCAGTTTCTGCCAGTTTTATTTTACTTACACGTCTGTAGCTCAGTGTGTTCTGTACTTTCAGATCATGGAAAAAGCTCTTCTTCACATGGACAACGGCTATAAAATCCCTCACCTGCGCGGCCGTGGTTTCGTGTGCCGGACGTTTCTGCCCTCCTACACGGCCTTCAGAGGCTTCGGCGGCCCCCAGGGGCTCACCATCATCGAGAGCGTTCTGCACGAGGTGGCGGCTAAATGTGGCTTACCTGCACACCAGGTGAGACTGAGGACAACAAGAGAAGGCTGTTTACTGTGGTTAATACACTTCTTACTGTTTCATAAAGAGCTGTGTTTTTGGATGTCAGTCATTATTGACAGCAGTGAACAAAGGCAGAACTGAATTACAGCCCGTCTTAAAGTAACTCTGAAAACTGATTAAGGTAATGTTTTGCCCCAAATGTGGTCAGTCAGCCAAGATATGTTTCGTGTCTGAAGTTGCTCCTTTAGTTTTAGCACTGGAGCTACAGGCTAATGTAGCTAACAATTAATAAGAGTTTATAACCCACCAATTAGCATTAGCATACCCCACCGATTAGCAACCAGCATCTATTTCATTGCACACAGGAGCACTAATGACCAATAACTTTAACCTAATAACTTAATATAACCAATATAACTTAATATAACCATATATATAACTTTATATACCCTTATAACCTTATAATATAACCTTATAACGTTAGAATATAACCATACATAATTTAACCCTTATATACCCTTATAACCTTAAAATATAACCTAATGTACCATTATAACCTTTTAATATAACCTTATATATCACTTTATGCACCCTTATAACCTTATAGTATAACCTTATAATATAAATTATGTACCCTTATAACCTTATAATATATCCTTATGTACCCTTATAAACTAATAATACACTCTTATAATATAACCTTATATACCCTTGTAATATAACCTATATATATATAAAACCTTTAACCTAATAACTTATAACTTTAACCAAACTAACTGCCATTCACACCTCTGTCGTTAATGAGCAGGTTGGTGATTGGGCCATGTTCAGATTTGCATAACATAGTTACTGTATTCATTGTAAAAAATTATATTTTTTACAGTAAAATGTTGGGTTTATTTTGTGTCATACTGTAAAACATTGTCATTTAGAGCGATGCACTGTTTTATAGTCACATACCAGTCAAAACAATGCATAGCGGGAAGTCTGACACTGTATTTACTGTGAAATTTACAGTAATTTATTGGTACATAATTGTAAAACAAATATGCGGTAAAATACCATGAAATATTTACAGATTACTACTGTAAATATTTTACAGTACTTTACTGTAAAAATTTCTGCTGCCAGAAATTTTACAGTGTAATGCTATATTGTGTGCTCAGCTACCAATTTATGCTTAAATCAAACTACAGTGTCACTGCTGTACACTTAGCAAAGATGGCTCTTCAAGGGTTCTTTGGTAAAGACAATGGTTCTATTTAGAAGCATGACCTGTACTTAGAACCATTTAGCTTAAATGGCTCTTTGCATGGTTAAATGGTTCTTCAGATTGATGGAGAATGTGTTGTATATGGTTCTAGCACCAAAAAGGCTTGTAACAATAGCAGAATGCTTTTTGCTGCTAGAAAGAACCATTTTCAAAAAGGTTCTACATAGGACCTTTAGAATACAGCACATTCTCAGTCAGTCTGAAGAACCATTTCACCATGCAAAGAGCCAATTAAGCACGCATACAGTTCAATATTTTTAAGCGTGTAATTCCGGACTCATAGATTCAGCATTGAAAACTATGGCTATGTGTTTTTGGCCTCACGTCCAGTCATAGTTACTGGTCCAACTGGGATTTTGATTGGTCAGAAATGGAACTTGGAACGTGTTATGGTCTCATTCATTCATAATCAATTTAAGAGGTCATTTTGGGAGGGCCAATGATGAAAGTGGGGGTCTTCTCCACTTCTGGAAGCAGATAAACAGGACTGTATATCCACAGTGACCCATAATCGTTCTGACCCATCACTTCAGCACTTGGAATGGCTGTTTATTCCTCCCTGTGCAGGTGAGGGAGGTGAACATGTATCAGGGTGAGAGCAGCCTCACCCACCACCGGCAGCTCTTCAGCCCCACAGACATGCTGCGCTGCTGGAGCGAGTGTTTGGAGAAATCGGACTACGAGGAGCGTCTCCTCGCCGTCCAGCGGTTCAACTCCTCCAACCGCTGGAGGAAGAGAGGAATGTCCATCGTCCCGCTCAAGTTCGGAATCGGCTTCTCAAAGGGCTTCTACAACCAGGTGTGTAAAGCCGTTCGGCCACAGTTACAATATTAAAGTCCTCTTATGAAGCACTGGAAACTGCTTGTGTGCTAACTAATTTCTCCCAAGGCAGATGAAAGAGAGAAAGAGAGAGAGGGAGAGAGAGAGAGAGAGAGAGAGAGAGAGAGAGAGAGAGGAAAATTATAATCCCCTGGACTCCTGCTTACGGATGGCTGTGGCATCGCTGGGGTTTGAACTTGCAATTATAGGGCTAAAGCTTAGGCTGTGTTTGTTATTTCATTGTTTAGTCTTTGCTTATTCTTAAACTCAGAGAATAGTCCAAATAAATGATCTAATAACATGTTAATGATTGATAATAATTATATAATATCATAATTTATCAATAAATCATTTGACTGATTAGCCATTTACTTAGTGAGATACAAATAAATCAGTTCCAAGAATTATTTTGAAATGTAGAAAACTAATAATTTAGTTATTTAATATTCACAACTCACATATTATTGGGCTTATATACAATATATACAATATTAGGCATTTTATTAATAGCAAAAAGTACTCATTTACTCATTTAAACATTAATAATCATCAAACTGGGCCCTATTTTAAAGTTATGACTTTATAATGAATTTATAAAGATACATAAATGATAAGACTTAAATCACATTAAAACATTTATGAAAAACGGTAACATATTTTGGAGTTCTGAGAATCAAATAACTAAACCGTTACTAATTTAGAATTAATAGGTTGGATTTCTACAATTTAATGCATATGTGTAGTGTAATGCATATATAACTATTATATATTTATTAACTATTAAGGCATCATCTGAAAAGCATTTACAGTGCTTTAATTATTTGTGTCATCAAGAAAATAGTTAATAATGGAAATAAGTAGGTGTGTCCAAACTTTTGCTACTGTACAGTTCACTTACACATCACATTAAATGGGTTGGACTCCTGAAATGTTTGGAGTGTCTCTCAGTTTCTCTCTAAATCTCTTTATTGCTCCCTCTCTCTCTCTCTCTCTCTCTCTCTCTCTCTCTCTTTCAGGGGGCAGCGTTAGTGAACATCTACAAGGACGGCTCAGTGCTGGTTTCTCACGGTGGTACTGAGATGGGTCAGGGCATCAACACCAAGGCCATTCAGGTCAGCAGCACAACATCCAGTAACTTTCAAACATCTAGAGTGGACGATGAACCTACACAAAACATCTACCTAGACTGGAGGCACCTAGATGAAAGATCTACCTAGACTAGATAGGAGCAGAACAGTGGTGGTGTCCAGGAGTTGGTTTGAGAACCTCTGACCAGGATTTATATCCTCAGATCTTAAGTTTAAACCCAAACTGAGGATTTGTTGGTTTAGCTCTTTACACTTGTGCTGTGTGTTGTGTTTCAGATCGCTAGTCGTATCCTGAAGGTCCCCATGTCCTCAATCCATGTCAAAGAAACCTGCACTGGTAATGTTCCTAACGCAGCGCCATCTGCTGCCTCGTTTGGCACCGACGCTGTGGGAATGGCTGTGAAGGTAACCAACAGATACACTGTGAAAAATAATACCTACACAAGTAAAAGTATCTGAGTAAAAATAAAAGGCAAAAAATTGAATGGAAAAGAAATAAATTAAGGGTCTTTGACTTTTGAACAGAACTGTAATCTAAATACATACTGGATACTGGAAAACTAAATACTGGAAAGATCTGCTTTTCAAAATCTCTGTAGGTTCATTCATTATGAAATGTTCACCCTTTGCACAGCATGAAGGGAACTGACTCTTATAAAACAATCATAACATATTTATTTCTTGAATTCAAGTATTTTGGCATCATATTATCACAGCATTAACATCACTGTCATTTAAATCATGTCATGTTTGGAAAATAATCCAGCAGCTTCAGTGAAAGTGTAGTCTACATTGTGCCACATTGTCCAGTATCCTCCTGAGTTTGTTCTTAAGTGTGTTCTTGATAAAGGTCCTAAGAAAAAGTCTGCATCAGGTTCATGACGTGTTCTTAAAGCGCAGAACTGTTCTCACCGTTGTGCTCTTGAGTGTGTGAAGATTCTGTTCTTACAGAATGTCAGAATCTTCGTCAAAACTGCGGAAGTGGGTTTTAAGAAGAAATTTCTTAGTAAGAACGGTTGGTGAACGAGGCTCAATGTTTTTTAGTGATGTTCTGAGATTTTTATCATGTCCTGCAGAATGCATGTGAGAAGCTGATGGGTCGACTGGAGCCAATCAAAAAGAAGAACCCAGAATACACCTGGAAAAAGCTGGTGAGCACAGATCCAATATCCCAGAAGCATCAAAAGGTTCTGATCACTTAGCTATGCTGCACACTATAGCCTTAACTAAGGTCTTAGTTCAAGAGACTGGACCGAACCAGGACGTTTACACTAGTAGTATAAAAGACTACAGTGTAAAGAACGTGCATTTTTATATCTGCGTATATATTTGCATTTATATCTCTGTGCATTTTTTAATCTTAAATATAGTAAATGTTATTATATCTTTTAAATTTCCTTTTTCAATTATTTGACTGTGCTGTCTGGTTGCGCCGCCTGACTTTTCAGACTAATTTCAACTTAAACAGGCATCTACTTAAACACCCGTAAAAGCCTCTGTCCTTCAACTTGAGTTTATACTTACATTTTATTCAAGTAAATAAACATTATTATAATAAGTCCACATGTTCATGGTTCTCCTGAGGTCAGAACACCTGACATGGTAAACCGTTCTAGCCACGACTCAAACACACTTTTACTAAATCTGTGACCTTGGCATTGCACCATGATGAACACTTGGGGTCTTCTTTAGGATACAATACAATGGCAGTGTTTTTCAACCGATGCTGATTTCAGTGCAGTGCAACTGCAGTTAATCAGTTAATGAGCAATTTCGTTAGTTATTTTGCTTTTTCTGCCGCAGGTGGTGGAGGCGTACTGCCAGAAGATCAGCCTATCAGCTACTGGCTTTTTCATGTAGGTCATTCAAATCATAAATATTTGATCATCACGGCTGAAATGATTTTATAGAGTTACCGTAATTCTCTCTTCCTCCATCAGGGGGCCTCACACCGGTGTGGACTGGGAGAGGAGTGAAGGAACAGCGTATTATTACTTCACCTTTGGGGCCTGCTGCTCTGAAGTGGAAATAGACTGTCTAACCGGAGATCATAAAGTACCGTAACAACCTTTACAGTCACAATTAGAATTTTTTTTTGTAAACAATCATTAGCCTTATACTACTTCTACTATGATTACTACTGCTACTATACTACTTCTACTCATATACTACTACTACTACTACTACAAATAATAATAATAATAATAATAATAATAACGATAATGCCCAATATAACTATTATAAATTTTGTATTAAAGACAAATTTCAGAATGAATGCAGATTTTTGTTGTATGTACAAAATATATTAAATAGTGTAATTTTGGCAATTTTACCATTTCAGTGTGACATACACAGAATACAGTTTTCTGATTTTGGTGTTTTTGTTATTATATGTTGTCAACATTTTTTGATTGTGGTGTATTTGAATATTTGAATATTCAAATTTTCAAACATGTTCAAATTTTGTTTGATGCTATTTCGTTGTTCCGTCTTTTGTGTCCCTCTATATAAAGTAGCTTCTTCATTGTAAAAAAAAATACATCTGGACAAGTAAAATTATATGAAATCTAGTCAATATATGTAATATTTCTTATGTTGAAATATTGTAAGAATATTATAAGATTGTTTAACTTATGTCTAGGCATTTTTTTCTTGTTTTAAGTAATTGTATCATGTAAAATGATCTCACTACACTGGCAGATAATTTTGCTTGTTGTAATAAATGTGCTTAAAACAAACCAAATTATCTGCCAACATAATGAGATCATTTCACTTTATAAAATCACTTAAAACAAGTTAAAAATGTCTGGAAAAAATAATCTTAGAATAAGCGTACAACATCTCAAGATGAGAAATATTAGATATATCGACTAGATTTAAAATAATATAAATAAAATAATAGAATTTCACTTTGCAAGGTACCATTTTTTTGCTGCCCACTGCAAATAAAAATATTTTTAATGACTTGCATGGTTAAATGAAACTAAATACCATTAAAAATTAAACATAAATCAAATATAAATGAATGACTACAGTTTTCCATTCATTCTCACTGATGACCGACGTAAACCTGCTGTGTTACAGAACATCAGGACTGACATTGTTATGGACGTGGGCAGAAGTCTAAATCCTGCGCTGGACATCGGGCAGGTACGCATCGTACCCAGACAGGTTTATTTGGTGTTTGTGTCTCAGTAGAGCTGAATGTGCGAGTCTATTGGTGTCCAGGTTGAAGGAGGGTTCGTTCAGGGTTTGGGGCTCTACACTATAGAGGAGCTGCAGTTTTCTCCTGATGGAGCTCTGAGGACCAGAGGACCTTCAGACTATAAGATCCCCGCCCTCAGCGACGTCCCGCACATTCTCAACACGCACCTGCTGACCAACGCAGGAAACCCCCACGCCATCTACTCATCTAAGGTAACACAAACACAACCACTGTCAATCTTCACCTTCACTCCAGCTTCCATTCTGTTAAGGAGCCTCACTTTCAGCTCCTCAAAGAATCTGCAGACACACCTCCAAAGTTCAGTCTTAGAAGCTGGTTGATGATTTTCTGAAGTAATCAAACACATTCAGTGGTGTTGAGGTCTGGACTCTGGGGAGGTCAGTCCATTGTTCAGCTTCTTTGTTTGATTTGCAGATGTTCTTCTTCTCTGTCAAAAGTTGGCGCACCCTTGGCCGAATGACATACTGTGTTGTTTTTTGTTGAAGTGAAAAGGATTAAACACCTAAACAACCTCTGCAGCATTTTTTCTGAAATTTTTAACACACACCTATTTTATATTAGATGAACCTAAAAAATAGAAAAACAAATGAAAAACCTGTTGAGACGTCCAAAAGTTCGGAGTAACTTTGGCGGAAATCACAGCCTGCAGACACTTTTTTATAGCCAGCTAGGAGTCTTAGTTTTAGTAGAACGCCTCTTGTTCTGTAATATTCCTGGGTTGTCTTACATGCACAACATGTTTAAGATCTACCCACAGATTTTCAGCGATGTTAAAATCAATAAACTATCAGGGCCGTTCCAAAATCGTACATTTCTTGAAGTAGTTCATGGTGGATTTGGAGGTTTTGGTGTTTTGGATCACTGTCCTGTTGTAGAAGTCTCTTTTCAGCCCCAGTTTCTGGTCTTCCAGAATTTACTGATATGGCTTGATACCTGTGCAGTGTTACCTGTTTTACCTGAGCCACTGGCTGCCACACAACCCCAAAGCATAATAGATCCACCTCCATGCTTAACGCTTGACACATTGTTCCTTTCATCAAATGCTGCTCTTTTTTCTACACTTTTTCAGATCTGAAGCAGCTTGATTTTCTCCTCTCTCTCAAAGATGAAAGCTTTGAGTGCTGTTTATCAGTTTATACGTTTTTCACTTATTTTCCTTGGGCTTTCTCTTTATTTATGCAAAAAGTAATCTCTCTTATTTTAAGATTAGAAGGATGGATGAGTTGAAGTGGACAAAACTAAGCTGATATTCTTAATTTTCTGTGACATATATATATATATATATATATATATTGTTTGTTTGTTTTTGTTTGTTTGTTTGTTTTCCCTGTTGTAGGGAATCGGTGAGCCCCCGGTGTTTTTCGGCTGCACTGTGTTCTTCGCCATTAAAGAAGCGATCGCGGCGGCGCGGAGAGAGAGGGGCCTCAGCGAGAGCTTCAGTCTCTCCTCTCCAGCTACAGCTGAGAAAATACACATGGCCTGCCAGGAAACCTTCACCACTGCGGTGAGCTTTCACTGCTTTTTACTGTTTCAACACACAAACAGAGATAAATAAGATTCAGTAATGTAGGTGTATAATATCCAGTGGAAACACAAAATATTATTCTACTTATACACAATAATGAGATGAAGTACAGGAATAATTAGCTTACATGGGCCATCACTTATGTTTTTAATTAGTAAGAAAAAATATATGTATTCTGTAATAAAAATTATTTGGAGTGCAACAATTTAGGCACCCCTTACCAAATTCCATGTTATTGTTGTAAATAATTTAACACATCCTCTACAGAGTTACTGTTTATTTATTGAATTTAACATATTAACATAACCAGGCTTGTTTCCCAGATAGAGATTAAGCCTAGTCCTGGACTATACATGGACCTTCTAATGAAAGAAATAACATGTCTAATAGGTATATTATATATGATCAGGGTTAACCCAAAATGTGCCACGTGCAAAGGATTGACCATTTTTCTTATATTGTACCTGCAGCATGGTAAAATCAGCAAATAAATAGAAATTACGCACTAAAATTTACCAAATAATGGCATTTTTGAATTTGTTCAGGGGGACCAATCGTAATACACACACCTACACACACAGGTAGAATTACAATTCTTTAAATTTTACAGGTTACAGTAACAGTGATATAGAGATAGAAAGGTCCAAAGGTCTGAGACCACATTGAGAATCTGGTATTATTTTCATTTAAACCTGGAAAATAATAACAGAACATTTTAGAATTTTGAAAAAAAACAAAAAAAAAAACAAAACAGTTATAAGAAGCAAAATGAAGAAGAAATATTCAATTTGCATATTTCTTGGTCACTATTCTCTAAAAATCTAAGCAAATCTGTGACACTGACCATGTCTGAAGATGATGCAACAAGATTCTGCTGTTCACCCAGATTTGTGATGAAAAAAATAATATAAAATTTGGAAAGAATGCAAAAATGCTGTATATTACAGAAGTGCATTTCCTCGTTTCCTTCTATTTCTTTAGGCTTCCTCCTCTGAGGGTGGACGCTGCAGACCCTGGGCCATCAACGTGTGAACCAAAAACTCCGCCGGCCTCTCGGACGGTCACCTAACTAATAATGACTTAATATCTTGTAATAATTACTTTGAGATTATTTTACTCTTCAGATCTGATTGCTTATTATTTTGGAAAATATACTTTGAGATACTGAGTCATTATTTTGAGAAAATTGCTCATTATTTCAAGATACTAAATCAAATTTCTGAGAAATTTAGTCCATATTTCAAGATATTAAATCAGTACTTTGATAAAGTATGATGAACATTCATGAATCTGCATTTTAGGGTCAACATTGTTCAGATGCAAAAAAGGGGAGAAACTATGCAGATTAACAACCTGCAGTGATTTACTAACATGAACCAACTGGGAAATTTCACCAAAAGAGGCGAAAACAAAGCAAGTTTTTGTTCTCGTCTCTTCACTTGTGAAAGTTTTCATTTCTTAGACTTTAAGGCCCCTTTTTCTGTTATTGCTTCTTTTGTATCGCATGGCCTCATATGAAAAAAATGCATATCATATACATTTGAAAATGTATGAAATTGGGCAATAAGGTTTAGTTCATCTTGGGAAGATTTCCTACCTATAACGTTTCCTCATTGACGGATTTTATTTAAAAGAAAGTAAGTGCGTGTGATCATTTGAAGGTATTAAAGGAACAACACGTGTAATTTTTAGGCTTTACATAAAAAGCTTAATGCTTTCTGGTAACCACACGTCTTTTAGCAGATGGAACTTGACTCCATCCAGCTCTTCTACAGAGAATTTCTTCTTTCTCTGTCTGTTTTTCTCCAGCTGGTCATAAATCAGGCACAAACTAGAACCATCTGCTCTTTGCTTGCTAAAATGTATCAGATGCTGTAGGCGTTGTGCTCTTCTTAGTAAATCTGTCTTAAATCTCTAGCAGTTAGAGAGAGACTGTATGCAGGTAAATGACCTGTAATCTAACTTTAATATTTAATCTAACTTTGATATTTAATCTAAGTTTAATATTTAATCTAAGTTTGAAATTTAATCTAAGTTTGAAATTTAATCTAAGTTTGATATTTAATCTAAGTTTAATATTTAATCTAAGTTTGAAATTTAATCTAAGTTTGAAATTTAATCTAAGTTTAATATTTCACCATTAGTATTTCTAGACAGTGTGTATCACTGTGACAACCAGCCCCAACTTTCTTTAGTATCAATTAGACGTTTGGGCTCATATGAGGTTTTTCTTTGGTTTTACTTTTTTCCACATTTTTGGACCAACATACGAGACCAAAAACTGTTTAATCCAAACTTTCTGTTTCAGATTCTTTAGTATCTATGAGTATCTATATGTTTAGTATCTATATTTTTGGGCATACAAGGGTTTGTTCCAAAAAAAAAAAAAATTTCATGAAGAATGGACCAACAGAAATGACCAAAAATTACTTGAAAAAAACCCTGGTTCCATTGACTTACATTAAAAGTAAAGTAGTTTTTTCCTTCTCCTGTAAAGTTACCATTTTGGAGATATAAGGTTTTGATCTGACAACAGCGACATACATACATACATATATATATATATATATATATATATATATATATATATATATATATATATATATATACACACATATAAAATGTAAGTCAGTGTAATCAGAATTTTTCCAAGTAATTTTGGGCCAGTTCATTTGGTCATCATGAAATTTACACACAATATAAAGGGCAACAGGCATTTTCAGTTTTTGACATAATTTGATTGAGAGCCTGTTGGCCTTCGCATTGTGTATAAATTTAATGATAAATGGACCAGAAGAAACGGCCCAAAATGACTTCTGGAAAATGGAAAATTCTGGTTCCATTGACTTACATTAAAAATAAAGTAGTTCTTTTCCTTCTCCTGTAAAGTTACCATTTTGGAGATATAAGGTTTTCTTTCTTCCTTTAGATGTGTTTATGGTTATGGAAGGATCATATGATTATGAAAACCACCTGGAAATTTTCTTTTGAGCTTGTATTTGATTCCCTGCTGGACGTTGGACCGAGCCCAGATCCTCAATAAGTAGGACAGTGACTCAGCAGATTCTGCAGCCAGCAGAACTTTGCACTCATCTGGCAGGAAGTAACAGTAGAGAGAGATTAAGAGGCTGTGAATGAAGAATTACTGCAATCTTCAGGACTAACACGACTATACTGTAATATTATAACATAATAACAACACGTTTATCACTGTGGCATTGAGGTAGACGTTCACTCAGTTACCATCATGACAATGTACTTAATAAAACTAACACGTCTGAATGGAGTGCATAAAGAGTGAGTTTTTATTGTCAAACATATCTGATTAGTTACAGAACAGTCACCAAGTCACGTGTCAGATCTTGAATGATAACAGATTGTGCCTGATATCAAACTAATGTTTAGTAATTACAATTAAAGAAATATTACACTGTAAAGGTCAAGCTTGAAAATGAATCACATTGAGAACAGAAAATTTAAGTGTGCTGGTTTAGTATAGGAGGCGGAGCTTCCCAGCATTTTTAGTGCTTTTATTAGTTAATTAGAGCTCATTTTGGGTTGAAACGTTATTTTTAGGCTAAACATGAAGTCTGAATGCATTGAGTGCTAATTACTATTAAGGGTTTAATTAATGTAACTGATGGAAATTTTGAGTTAATTTTAACGTGTATACATTGCTGGAAGGATTTACGATCATTTTAAAGAATAAAAGTCTTTATCTGTAATCCTGGAACACATTCATATCCTCTTGATTTATGATGTTTTGTGTGTGTTTATGTAGTAAAACACCCGTAATAAATTTCTACATGACCATTTTCCAAGCTCTACAATTAAACAGGCTGTTTTTTGATACCGCCCCTTTAAAATGTATGTAAATGAGCTCTGTTTTGATTGGTCGTGTATCATTCAAAAACCATTGTGAGCTGAAATACTGCTTATAACTTCCGTTTAAGTGAGTGGGCGGAGCTACACTGCTGCAGGCTGAATAGGATATATGTGAATGTGCTGGTTTTTGTGACATCACAAAAACAGTGAATTCAAAACAGGCTGTTTTTCCAGCTCAGTTTCCATGTATGGACAGAGTGGTCAGATGTTTGGGCAAATCATGGCAGCTCCAGAGCCCACGGCCGAGCCATTTCTGTTTCTGCTTGTGGAATCTGGAGAAAAATACCAAAAATTTGATACGTGAAACATAAATTCACTCATCAAAATAAAATTAATTCATTCAAGAAAAATAATTCACAGTTTGCACAATATTAAAAGCATGATGTAGCTTTCTATGAATTATTTCTGCCCAATTAGATTGTTGTAAGCAGAAAAGGAAATATTTTATTATGTTTTGAATTTAAGGAAATATTATAAATATATGTACAATCTAGTTTTGCAAAAAAGAAAAACTGTCCTTTATATTTTTGCTTTTTTTGTCAATATTTGACATTGAAACACATTGAAAAAAGTCAGAAGTTCAGACTCAAACTTGTCCATAAAGATTAGAAAAATCAAGAGCAAATTTACTCATATCGCTGTTGTCGGAAGAAAACCTCGTATCTCCAAAATGGTAACTTTACAGGAGAAGGAAAAAAACTACTTTTAATATAAATCAATGGAACCAAACTTTTTTTCCAAGTAATTCTGGGCCGTTTCTGTTGGTCCACTCATCATGAAATTTACACACAATGTAAAGGGAAACAGGCATTTTCAGATTATGTCAAAAACTGAAAAATGACAAAAATGGAGATACAAGGTTTTCTTCTGGCAGCAGCGATATATACTGTATTTTAACGTATAATATATATATATATATATATATATACTTTAGCGTATTTTATGTACAAATATAATAATAGTATTTAAATAAATAACTAATGTAAACTGAACGTACAGCCAACCGGCAGTAATAACTATAGATTCTAACAGTAAAGACAGCAAACAAGCCTCATACAGATGTATGACTGAAAGTTTAATCCACTGGTTTAAATCAGGTTTAAATCCCACTTTATACCGGTAACAGTCTTCGAATGCATCACATACCATCTGTGTGAAGCGTGTGCTGCACGCGACGCAGGCCCGGTCAGGTGTAGCCGGGCTGTGTAAAGTGAATGGGCCGCTCAGTCCCGCGTCGCTCCGAGCCGCTGCCACCGCCTCCTTCAGCGCGAAGAACACAGAGCAGCCCAGAAACACAGCGGGTTCACCAACACCCTGAAACAAAGAGTAAACAACAGTAAACAACTCTGCAACACAGCCAGACTACACTGAGCGGCCAAAACAGGATGAACACTCACAGATGAAGCAAATAACACTGATTATGTGTCAAGATCTGGGACATATTAGACGGTGAGAGAACAATCGGTTCTTGAAGTCGATGTACGTGGGAGAAATGGGTGGGTGTGAACACCTGATCAACTTGGACAAAGACCAGATCATTATGGCCAGATTGACTGGGATGGAGCATCTCTGAAACGGCAAGGCTTGTTGGGCACTCCCGGTCAGCAGCAAACCAGTGAGAGGGTGCTGAGCGCCCAAGGCTTATCAGTGCTCATGGGTGACAAAGGCTGTCCAGACTGGTCAGAACATACAGAAGAGCTACTGTGGCAGAAGCCACAGAAATGTTTAATAATGGTTCAGGGAGGAATGTGTCAGTGCAGCGTAGCCACAGAGTGGTTAAGGTGCCCATACTGACCCCTGTCCACCATTAAAAACGTCTACAATGGGCTCACAAGTGCCAGAACTGGACCTTGGAGCGATGAAAGAAAGGTGCCTGGTCCAGTGAGTTCCTTCATCACGTGGACGGCCGCGTACATGTGCACTGTTTCCCTGGGGAAGTGGTGGCACTAGGATGCACTGTGGGAAGAAGTCAAGCCCATTTGAGGGAGTGTCATGTTCTGGGTGATGTTCTGGTCCAGGCATTCATGTGGACATCAATTTGACATGTGCCACCTGCATCAAAGATCATTGCGGACGCTTCATGGTGATGGTGTTCCCCAATGGCCTCTTTCAGCAGGGTAATGATCTGCCACACTACACGTATCATTCAGGAACATTTTGAGGAACATGACGAAGAGTTCTAGCTGATCCAGCATCTGTGGGATGTCCTGGAACAAATCCAATCCGTGGAGGCTCCACCTTGCAACTTACATGACTTAAAAGGACCTTCTGCTAAAGTCTAAGGTCTTGAAGCATCCCTGCCTCAAGAGGTCAGAGCTGTCACAGCGTATTAGGCAGGTGGTCATGATGTTATGGCTCATGGGTGTATAGAACAGTGGACGTACCTTCGAGGAGTAGATGGCGTGCGGGTTGTGGGATCCGGCCAGCAGGTACACGTTAAACTGCAGCGGGACGTCGCAGACCGCAGGGATCTTATACTGACCCGGACCGCGGGTGTACAAAACACCAGACGGGGAGAACTTCAGCTCCTCCATAGTGTAGAGCCCCAGACCCTGCATGAACGCACCTTCAATCTGGAACACACATACACGCTTAAAAAAGATGGTTCTTCAAGGGTTCTTTGGTGGCTCCATATAGAACCATGAACAATCAAAGAACCCTTTCCATGATTAAAGGATTAATTGCATCATGAAATGGTTCTTCAGATTGGAGAATGTGTTGTAGATGGTCCTGTATAGCACCAAAAAGGGTTCCACTATTGTTACAAGCCAAAGAACCCCTTTATGGTACTAAATAGAACCCTTTTTGCTAAGAGTGTACATTATGAAGTCAGTCTGAAGAAGTCAGTATAAAGGCACACTTTCCCAAGTCAGTGACATCCTACCTGTCCGATGTCGATGGATGGGTTGATGCTCCGGCCGATATCGGCGACGAGGTCTGTTCTTACAGTCTGAGTAAAAGATAGAAATTAGATTTTAATTGATTAAAGGAAAACTTGAATGAGGAAAGTACATTAACACTTCATAGGTTCTTCATAGGTTCCTTAGTTCAATCATGATAACTCAGTGTTTAAGAGGTTCTTTGCACGATTAAATGGTTCTTGTCTATGTCCTTAAAGAACCTTTTAAAAATGGTTCTGTATAGCTAAAGGACCTTTTATTGGTGCTATATAGAATCCTGTTGCTAAGAGTGACTCTATAGAGTTAGTATCATTTTGCTATACATCTAATACAATCTAATCAGGTGCCTAAAACATTTGCACATAGTATCTTTACTTAATTAATGATATAATATTTATTAACCTCATTTAAATGTGATTCATTATGTAACAATGTAATGATTGATTAAGTATTTACATCACTATATTTAAATGACTATGTAAAGTAAATTCGTATAAACAGAATGAAGAACAGACAATCATAACTCTAGACTAAGGCTGGTGTTTGGTGTGTTAGTTCTTTTATATTTGTTCATTTTTTCATATTTTCTGTATTAGCTACAGTAGGTCAGTGTGTGACTGACCCTGTATTCTCCGGTCAGACAGTCCAGCTCCACCTCACTGCAGCAGGTGGCGTAGGTGAAATAAGCGTAAGGCCTTCCCTCCTGCTTCTCCCAGTCCATACACAGGTCATGACCTCTGACAGAAACACATAAACACACATATATACACACAAATACACTGAAACAGAACAGAAATCCACAAAAATACACACAGGGTCAGTTTCTCAGGCCCAGACTGCATCTAAGCCTGGACTTACAGGATTTTAGACTCGGCTTAAATAGATAAAAACAAATGCACACAACTACACAGATTCACATATATGCATATACACTCACACAGGAAAATACCTCACTTATTAAACGAACAGCTCCAGGAAACGTCTACTTTACCCAATTTCCTACAGATGTGGTGGACCAGCTAAGACATGTTTGGAGTGAAGTTGGCTTCTTTAGTTTGTGTAATGTAGCTAAAAAGTAGTGCAAGCTTACACTCCACCAATTAGGATATGATTGTACTTTCCTAATTTTTTATCTATTCTCTCAGATAATTGAGTAAAATAGAAGGTTTTTGAAATTAACAGTTGCTTTAATCTACTTTCATGAAAACTGGCAGCAAATTCCAGACCGTTTGAATTCAAATGCAAAATTGAAAATGCTAATTCAGAGCATTTCCAATGTGAGTGTGTGTTATTAAAGATATAGCTCAAAATCAAGTGCAAAATGTGGATTCTTGACTGTAGGTGGGGCAGTCGTGGGCTGGAGGTTAGGGAACCAGCCCTGTGACCGGAAAGTTGCCAGTTCGATCCCCTCGGCTGACATGACTGAAGTGCCCTTGAGCAAGGCACCTAACCCCCAATTGCTCCCTGGTGCCATGGATCGGGCTGCCCACTGCTCTGTGTGTGTTCACTAGTGTGCATGTATGTGGGTGTTTCACTGCAGGGATGGGTTAAATGCGGAGGTTGGCAGATGGTTCTGAATTCAATTAGGAGAGCTTGGCTGCACAAAATGTGTGTGTGTGTGTGTGTGTGTGTGTGTGTGTGTGTGTGTGTGTGTGTGTGTAACACATTAAATTCCATCAGCAGCACACATCATTTAACATAATGAAGTACTGATTAGATAAAGCAGGTATTGGATGATAACTACGAGCACTACTGGTCTTTCTTGAGGAGCGGACAGGAAATAGTTAAACAGATTAACATATATAAAATCACTACTGACTATATTAATATTGTTTTATTATAATATTAGTGTTTTTCTGAGCAAATAAGAGCTCAATACAAACACGAGTAGCTTTTAAACATCTAATTTCCTCAGCTGCCCTTAAGACACTCGTGCAGTGCTGAGTTTACATAATTAATTACATTGTTGAATCTAATTAAATATTATTAATAATGTAACTATGTTGTGATTGATTAAGTAATTATATCATTGCATTTATAAGATAAAGAAATTTGTATAAATGAGTGTATAAATATTAATGCCATATAATATCCTATTAAACCTGTGAACGACGTCAAAGAGAGTGAAAACCTGGTTATTTGTACCTGTAGAATCCAGTAGCTGACAGACTGATCTTCTCCAAGAATGCTTTAGCAATCTGTACCAAACGAAAGACCCAAAGTGTCGTATAGTGAATATATGTGTGCTTGTTTTTTTCCATTTAATAAAAGAAGTATTTGATCCAAACAGCTGTACCCAGCTTTGCCACGTGCCGTTGGGGTCCTGCTTCCTGATTGGCTCCAGCCTTTTATACAGAGTTTGACAGGCGTCCTACAAAACAAACACAAACTGAACATGGAATTTAATTAGAAATGATTAACAGTATTAGCCATGCTTTTGAGGGGAATGCTTATTATTTTGCCCAGCAATAACAAAAATGTGCTGTAATTTTAAATTAAATTATCATCGGAATAAAAACAATGTAATGAACAAATGTCAATAAATTATCTTAAAGTTTATTTATCTTAATGTCTTTTTCAATTTTACTACAAAAATAAAAATGTGTATACTTATACTTTTTATGCAGAATGTAAATCAAATACATATGTAATTACATAACATGTAATTTATTATTCATTGTTATTCTACCATTATAATTACATTGTATAATAAATTACATTGTATTATAAATTAAATACATATGTAATTACGTAACAATGTAATTTATTATACAATGTAATTATATTATAATGGTATAATAACAATGAACCCTCTAAGGGTTTCTAAAGGTTAATCTACGACTGTGTATGATATTGAGCTCTGAGTGCGTTTAGTGTTGGGGTGTGTGTGTGTGTGTGTGTGTGTGTGTGTGTGTTTGTGTGTGTGTGTGCTACCTTGACAGCCATGCCGTTGACGTCGGTGCCAATGGATGCACCAGAGGGACAGGTGTTGGGTACGGAGCTCGTGCTGGTCTCAGAAATGTGGATCATAGACAAAGGAACGTCTAGCTCTCTGCTGGCCACCTGCCCAACACAGACACATTAACAGGTGGTGGTGCTGGACTGAGATACCGGCACTGCTTGGCTGATCTTCAGCATCACGCCTATAACCGCAACAGACCAGCGCCAGCATCTCACAGTATAGCACAGGCTCTTATCTTATCAAACATCTAGCAACCACCTGGAACCATGGTGAATTCAGAGGCCGAGGATCCAAACTCTGAGTGAAAAGCTCACAGTGAGAACTGCTTTAGTGGTTGAGTGGAGTAAACTGGAGAGAAGAATGAGAGAGAAGTACCTGCTGGACCTTGGTGTGGATGCCTTGACCCATCTCAATTCCTCCATGACTCACTAGCACTGATCCATCTTTGTAGATATGCACCAGTGCAGCCGCCTTTTAACATAAACAAACACAAAATACAGCACAGCTGAAATAATGTTGTGATGGTGACTGCATTACTAGTGAAAATGGGTGCTCCAACATGTAAACACAGCATAAGACAAATATAAACAGTGAAGTTGATTTATGCAGATGTATGAATTTATTTCCAAAACAAAACTTTTTTGTTTGAAAAAGAATATTTGGTAACACGGGTTACATAACATCTACAAAAGCCTTTCATCAGTTGTCATTAAGGCTTTCTTTGATCATTTGACCCTAGCAACCACCTGGAATACACCTGCAACCACCTAGCAAGAACATGGCAGCCACTTGGAACACCACAGCAACCACCTAGCAACCCCTGGCAACTCCTAGCAACTACCAGAGATACGATAGCAACTACTTTACAACACCCTAGCAACCACCTGGAACACCATAACAACCACTTATCAAAACCCTAGCAACCACCTGGAATACACCTGCAACCACCTAGCAAGAACATAGCAGCCACTTGGAGCACCACAGCAACCACCTAGCAACCCCTGGCAACTCCTAGCAACTACCAGAGATACGATAGCAACCACTTATCAAAACCCTAGCAACCACTTGGAATACAATTGCCATTATGTAGCGACACCTTAGCAACCACCTAGAATACAACATCACCCACTCAGTAAAACCCTTGAACCACCTGGAATACCATAGCAGCTGCTTAGTAGCATCTAGCAACCACCTAGAGGACCATAGCAACCACTTAGCAACACCATAGCAACCGTTTGGAACACCATAGCAACCACCTAGCAATCCCTGGCAACCACCAGTGATACCATAGCAACCATCTAGCAACAATGTAGCCTCCACCATAGAAACCATCACAACCATCTGGCAACATCTGAGTAACTTACTAGTATAATTCTAGCAACCACCTGGGATGCCAACACAACCACGTATAAACACCATACCAACTCCTTGGAATACCATAGCAACCACTTAGCAGCCCCTGGCAACCTCTAGCAACCACCAGAGATACCGTAGTAACCATGTAGGAACACCCTAGCATCCACCATAGATACCATTACAACCATCTAGCAACAACTTTGCAACTACCCAACAACACCCTAGCAACCACCTGGAATACCACAGTAACCACACAGTAACACCATTGAAACCACCTGGAATACCATAGCAGCTGCTTAGAGTCATCTAGAAATGACCTGGGATACCACAGTAACCACTTAACACCATAGCAACCGCTTGGAACACTATAGCAACTACTTAGCAACCCCTGGCAAGAGATACCATAGCAATCATGTGGCAACATCCTAGCATCCACCATAGAAACCATCACAACCATGTAGCAACACCTTAGCAACCAATTAGCAACACCCTAGCAACCACCTGGGATGCCAAAGCAACCCCATAGTAAAAGCAAAAATACCATAAGAAGCACCTTACAGCAGACTAGTAACAAGCTACACATTCACTTCATAATCAAACTATAGAAAACCATATGAGGGCGTGTCCATATTATGTCCATTTAGTATGAGGTCAACAAAGTCCCTGTACTGTCCAGTTCAGTGTTCTGAGACACATTATAAGTCAGTGGCTAACACTGATCTACCTGGTTGAGGAATCCCTCAGCGAAGCCGACGCCGTATTTAAGGGGGATCAAAGCGATTCCTCTCTTCTTCCAGCGGTTCTGCTGGTTAAACCGGGTGGCGTCCAGACGTCTGCGGTCCAGCTCACTCCTCTCTTTGCACTCCTCCCAGCAGCGCAGCAGAATCTCCGGATCAAACTCCATCTTATAGTGTGTGAGTGACGCTTCCTTATACATGTTCTTCTCCCTGATCTAACACAGCGGAAACAACACGGTCAAACAGGATAAAGTCAAACAGATGAAGCACATCTATAATGTACTGAACCCTCAGACCACATCACCAGATAATACACGCTATTTAGCGTCTACTATGAATTATTCAGTATCTGTGATTCAGTAATGTCTGACCTCTTCAGCTGGTCGGCCGAGCGCCATGGCCACGTCATTGATCATGTTCTCGATAACCATCAGGGTCTGGGGCACACCGTAACCTCGGAATGCGGTGTTGGATGGCAGGTTGGTCTTGCAGGCAGCCGATTGGCCACGGAGGTTCAGGATGTTATAGGCATTATCCATGTGGAGCAGGATCTTCTCAATGATCTGAGAGAGAGAGAGAGAGAGAGAGAGAGAGAGAGAGAGAGAGAGAGAGAGTGTCATGCATCCGTCGAGCTCTCAGAGGAACCCTGAATCCTCTGGGAGATCACATGACTGCAGAGCTTCCCTCACACTCGGACTCCATCTCCCAGAATCCTCCGGGGGATCACATGACTCCTGACCTTGTCTCACGCTCCTATCAGCGCTCTAGATCTCCAGAATATTGATGTGTGTCACCTGTGTTACTGGTCATATGACTTTCATAGTTTAGTTTAAAAGCCCGAGCTTTAGGAAGAGATAGTTGTGAGGTATTGTTTCCATTTGTGAACTACTGAGCGTTATATATCGATCGTGTTTTTGACCATTGCTTCTGTTCTTTCGACTTTGCCTCTTGCTCTACCCTTTGGATTGTGTTGTTTTTGACCTTTTTTGCCTGTTCTTCGACTACGTCTTCTGCCTGCCCCTTTTTGGACTGTTCACATCGTGTTATGTTTGTCCTTGTGTATCTGTTGTGTATTTTGAATTGGACTCACATGTTTTTTGACTAAGAACTTGGACTTTGATTCTGGAAGTAAAGCCTCTTTAGTGTTTTCAAACCGCGAGCGTCTGACTCTTGTTGGCACGTTACAGAATACCTTGCCTAACATGCAGACAGTGGACCCAGAAGCTTTTCAGAAAGCTCTGACTGAACAAGGACAACTACTAGGTCGACATCAACAGGTCTTGTCCGGAGTAACCCACTCACTGGAGTCACTAGCCCACCAGCAATCGGAACAACAAGCTCAGTTAGCTCAACTAGTCGCTAGTGTTAAGGGCTTAACTACTCAACTCCAGAGTATGAGCCAAGCTGAACCAGAAGTAAGTATGACTAACCCACTAGCTCAAGCCGTTAGTAAACCTGATCAATTTGAGGGTGATCCGGACAAATGCCGTGGGTTCCTACTCCAGTGTTCAGTTTTTTTGAAAATTCCAAGATATCTTTTATAGTGTCTTGCTACTGGATCATCTCTTACACCACCGCCACAGACCCAAGGACGAACAAAGCGCCAGAAGAAAGCTTACTAGAGTAAGAGTCACCCCAGAACAGGCTGAGACAACTGAAACAGTGCAGTGTGACTCATCCCGTTTATCACAAGAAGAGAGACAGCGAAGGATGAGAAACCATCTGTGCTTGTATTGTGGTAATGCTGGGCATCAACTTTGTGAGTGCCGAGCCAGACCACAAAAAAGTGAGGCGCTGACCCCTGGACAGCACATGGAGTATACTCCACGTGCTAATGTGGTGAGTGTTCCCTCAAAGGGGTTGTTTCAAAGTCTTTTCTGTTGCCTGTCACTATATACTGTCAGCCCCACTCTGTTGTCCTTTCAGCCCTGATAGATTGTGGTGCGGAGGGAAACTACATTCATGCCCGCCTGGTGGAGCAGCTGCAAATTCCGGTGGAGACCCTGAAGACAACATTGAAGGTGGCTGCCTTGGACGGAGGACCAGTACGCATGGGGACAATATCCAGGCTGACGAAACCCTTGTCATTACAGACCAGCGCTCTTCACAAAGAGTCCGAATTTGAGCTGATATTAGGTCTCCCCTGGCTAGAGAAACATAACCCTTCCATTTCCTGGTCCGAGCACACTTAAAATGGTCAGACTTTTGTATCCAATCATGCATTACACCACTGTCAGTATCTGTCTCGTCAACCTCAATAGAGAGCCCTAATGCAGATATTACAGTTCAAATCTTTTCCGAATACATTGACTTAAAACGTCTTTAACAAGACAAATGCTACCAAGATACCCCCTCATAGAACGTATGACTTTGCTACTAAACTCATAGTGAACCCATTTTTCCCAAGTCTAGAATATATCCCTTGACCCAAGAAGAACAAAAAGCCATGGATGTCCAAGAAGCCCGAGAACAGGAATTTATTAGACCCTCAACTTCTCCCATCGCATCTAGCTTTTTCTTTATCAAGAAAAAAGACGGTGGTTTACGCCCATGTATCGACTATCGTGCCCTCAACCAGATCACCAAGGCTCATCCTTATCCTCTTCCCCTGGAAGCAATTACAAGGGGCCAAGTACTTCACAAAACTAGATCTTAGGAGTGCCAACAATTTAATCAGAATCAAGGAAGCTGATGAATGGAAGACTGCCTTTTTGACCACTAGGGGGCACTATGAATACTTGGTGATGCCTTTCGGCCTCTCTATCGCCCCCTCTGTTTTTCAAGCTTTAAACTAAGTGCTCAGAGACATGTTAGGGAAATATGTCATAGCCTATTTAGATGACATTCTCATTTACTCTCCTGACAAGGATTCCCATGTTCAACATGTTCAAGCGGTGCTAAAACGGCTACTAGAAAATAACTTATTTTTGAAAGGAGAGAAATGTGTATTTCATCTTCAATCCGTGTCCTTCTTAGGCTATGTCATTAGTGAGCAAGGATTTGTAATGGATGATCAGAAGGTCGAGGCAGTTATCCAATGGCCCACTCCCTCTTCAAAGATTCTGTAGATTCATAAGAATTTTCAGTAGTATTGTGGCCCCTCTCACGTCTCTACTAAAGTGTGGACCCAAGAAGCTAAGATGGACGGAACAGGCAGAAAGTGCATTCCAAAGATTAAAAGATGCCTTTACCACAGCCCCCATTCTACAACACCCCGATCCGTCTGAGGCTTTCATAGTAGAGGTGGATGCTTCTGAGACAGGCATAGGGGCAGTTTTATCACATCGAACAGGTTCTCCTCAGAAATTACATCCTGTAGCGTTCTATTCACACAAGTTATCCCCTGCAGAACGAAATTATGGTATTGGCGGTCTAGAATTATTAGCTGTCAAATTAGCGTTGGAAGAATGGAGACATTGGCTCGAGGGAGCTAACCACCCATTTGTCGTTTTGACTGTTCACAATAATTTAGAGTACCTTCGAAATGCAGAACGCCTAAATGGACGTCAAGCAAGATGGTCCCTGTTTTTCTCGCGTTTTAACTTAAGTATAACTTATCGACCCGGCTCCCGAAATACTAAAGCTGATGCTTTATCCTGAATCTACCAAAATGACACTCCCATACCAGATTCAGAAACTTTCGAGCGTATCCTTCCCCCTGAAGTTTCCATATCCTCCATCCGCTGGGAGACAGACGAGGCCATTGAAAAGGTTTTATCAAATATCTCTGTACCAAGTCAGTACTCCCCAGGGAAAATTTATGTACCCGATTCATTCTGTACACAGATTATCATGTGGGCTCACTCCTCACTTACATCTGGTCACCCGGGGGGAGATGAGAACACACAAGCTCCTATCCCATATCCCATATATTGGTGGGAATCGATGGTTAAAGACATACGTTCTTTTGTTAATTCATGCTCTACCTGTTCGCAACGTCAGACACCGAAAAACTTTACCAGCAGGTAATCTAGTGCCCTTACCAGTGCCAGCAAGAACTTGGTCCCATATTGCCGTGGACCTTGTAACTGACCTACCATTTTCACTACCATTTTGACAGTCATAGACCATTTCTCTAGAGGAGTCAGATTTATACCCTTCCCCACCATTCCCAGTGCATTCCAAACAGCCGAGGCTTCCAATTATTTGGCATACCTGAGGACACTGTCTCGGACAGGGGACCCCAATTCACTTCACAAGTTTGGGTTGCATTTTTCAAGCACATTGGTGTTTCCATAGGTCTTACCTCAGGATATCATCCACAATCAAACGGACAGGCGAAAGAATGAATCAGGAATTAGGCAAGTTCTTGAAGATCTTTGTGTCACAAAAACCCCTCTGATTGGTCTCGCTTCTTACCCTGGGCAGAAATAGCACAAAACTCTTTAACCATCTCTGCTACGGGGATGACCCCATTTCAGTGTATTTTAGGATACCAACCACCTTTAGCACCATGGACCGGCTTGTCTACAGAGGTTCCTGTGGTAGATGCCTGGATGAAAAGGAGTGAACAGGTGTGGGAGGACACACATCAGCGCATTGAAACTGTGTTGCAAAAGAACAAAGAGCAAGCAAACCTGCACAGGAGTCAAACTCCTATATTTCAACCTGGAGACCGAGTATGGTGGGCCACCAGGGACTTCCGCAGTGCTGAGGGAAGTAGAAAACTCCAGCCCAAATACATTGGGCCTTTCAAAATTGTGACCTCCACGCTTTTTAGTCTCACATTCTTTTCATGTATCTCTTCTTAAACCCGTTGTTGTAGATCCTTTGGAAGAGGCTTCACCAGACGTAACGCCACCCCCACAGGAGGAGATAGATGGGGCCCCAGTCTATGCTGTCCATAGGTTGCTGGACTCCTGATGACGGGGTGGGCTCCTCCAGTACCTGGTGGACAGGGAGGGATATGGCCCGGAGGAGCAGTGTTGGTTGCCTGTGAGAGACATCTTGGACCCAGGTTTCATAGCAGACAACCAAAACCCGGATAAGCCTTCTCCTCGTCCTAGGGGTCACCCATGTAAGGGGCTCCCTAGCTCTTTTCCTGACCGCCTGCGGGATTCTCGTGAGGGGAGCGCCTTGGCAGCTCTGGGTCTGATCCTGTTCGGATGCCCGGTGGTGGGCGTGGTGGGCTTCCTGGTCGTCCTCGTACCGAGGCCCACCCGGACTCGTTTGGGGGGGGGTACTGTCACGCATCTGTCAAGCTCTCAGAGGAACCTGAACTCCATCTCCCAGAATCCTCTGGGAGATCACATGACTGCAGGGCTTCCCTCACACTGAGTCTCAATCAGACTCCATCTCCCAGAATCTTCCGGGGGATCACATGACTCCTGACCTTGTCTCACGCTCCTATCAGCGCTCTAGATCTCCAGAACATTGATGTGTGTCACCTGTGTTACTGGTCATATGACTTTCATAGTTTAGTTTAAAAGCCCAGGCTTTAGGAAGAGACAGTTGCGAGGTATTGTTTCCGTTTGTGAACTACTGAGCGTTGTATATCGATTGTCTGTATCCTGTTTTTGACCATTGCTTCTGTTCTTTCGACTTTGCCTCATGCTCTACCCTTTGGATTGTGTTGCTGGATTCTTCTGATTCATGTTTTTGACCTTTTTTGCCTGTTCTTCGACTACGTCTTTTGCCTGCCCCTTTTTGAACTGTTCATATCGTGTTATGTTTGTGTATCTGCTGTGTATTTTGGATTGGACCCACACATGTTTTTTGACTAAGAACTTGGACTTTGATTCTGGAAGTAAAGCCTCTTGAGTGTTTTCAAAACGTGAGCGTCTGACTCTTGTTGGCACGTTACAGAGAGAGAGAAAGAGAGAGAGACAGAGAGAGAGAGAGAGAGAGAGAGAGAGAGAGAGAGTAACCTTAACAATTTCCATTTTTTACATAATATAAAATGTTCAATCTCTAATTTTATTATTCCATAACATTCCTAAACTTTGTTAACCAAGTTTGGCGATACAAATGCATCATGTGCTTGCCCTGTCAAAATAGCATGAAGAAGATTCAACGACGTAGACATTAACACTAATAAGAAGGAATTTAAAAAGTAGGTTAAATGTTTAATCATATTTCCAAAACCTCAAAAATTAAATATGCTCTTTGACCTCTAAACGGCGGTAAGATTTTACCAGAACAGACTCGTCGGCCGTGTTTCCTGCGTTGGCGTAGTAAAGAACGTCAGCTGCAGTAATTCTGCCGTCATTCATAAAGCCCACCTGAGGACATACAACCATCAGTGTGGTTAGCGTGTTTCCACTAGAGCGTTTTGCTTGTATTTAGCACACACCTAGACCCTTTTTATACCTGGTCTAATAGTCAGGTTGAAATCCAATCGCTCTATAGCACTTAATATGCAAATCAGCTCATATACAACAACCAATCGCTGTTGTTCCCCATTTTTCCTGTTTTAATCGTAGCTGCAGAAAATCACAACTTTGCACATGAAGTACATGATACATGTGCACTGGCAACACCATAGCAACCACCTGGAACACTGCTGCAGCCACTTTGCAACCCCCCTAGCAAGCACCAAAGATACCATTGCAACTAACACCCTAGCTACCATTTTCAATTCTACAGCAACCACTAAGCATCACCCTAGCAACAACCTCCAACACTACAGCAACACCCTAGCAACCACCTCCAACTCTAAAACAAGACCCTAGCAACCACCTCGGACACCACAGCACCCACTTAGCATCACCCTAGCAACCACCTCCAACACTACAGCACTCACATAGCAATACACTAACAACCATGTCCAACACTACAGCACTCACTCAGCAACGCCCTAGCAACCACCTCCAACACCACAGAACTCACATAGCAACACCCTAGCAACCACCTCCAACGCTACAGCACTCACATAGCAACACACCAGCAACCACCTTCAACACTACAGCACTCACAGAGCAACACCCTAGCAACCACCTCAAACACTACAGCACTCACATAGCAACAACCTAGCAACCATTCCCAACACTACAGCAAAACCCTAGCAACCACATCCAACACCACGGCACTCACATAGCAACATTCAAGCAACCACCTCCAACACTACAGCACTCACACATCAACACCTTAACAACCACCTCCAATACTACAACACTTAGTGTCACCTAGCAACAACCTCCAACACTACAGTAACACCCTAGCAACCACTTCCGACACTAAAACAACACCCTAGCAACCACCTCCTACATTACGGCACTCAGTTAGCATCACCCTAGCAACCACCTCCAACACTACATCACTCACATAGCAACACTCAAGCAACCACCTCCAACACTACATCACTCACATAGCAACACTCAAGCAACCACCTCCAACGCTACAGCACTCACATAGCAACACCCTAACAACCACCTCCAACACTACAGCAACACCCTAGCAACCACCTCCAACACTACAGCAACACCCTAGCAACCACCTCCAACACTACTGCACTCACACAGCAACACCCTAGCAACCACCTCCAACACTACAGCAACACCCTAGCAACCACCTCCAATACTACAGCACTCACACGGACACTGAGGTGACTAAAGAGTTTGGAAAAGTATTAAAGAGTTTATTAAAGAGCTTCTCAGTGACAGAAGATGGAAATTAGCACATTTACATCATCAACTAATGATGCTGATTAGCATGTACTCTTCACCTTGTATTTCCCCAGAACTGGGTGACGAGCTCCTGTTATGAGCATGTCCTCCCCTCTCTCCAGCACACACCGCACAGGCCTCTCCGTCCTGCAACACACAATCACAAACAGTGCAGCTTTGGTTGGGGAAAGTGAGTATAGAACCCAATCTTGTAATAGTTTACCAACAATGTAATAACTGCCAGAAATGTAACAATATTTTGCACTTAACTTGGTTAAAAATGTAATACAAACCCAATTATGTAATAACTCAGCCAAGAATGTAACACAAAGCCTAAATTGATGATGTAATTTTTTTTGTAATTAAAACATAATACCTTATTCTTTTATAGTTTCACACAAATCAAGTTTAATACTTTATTATGTCATTGATTGGGAATTTATCATATATATTATATATTTTATTTATCATATATACAGCCTTTTTAAATGGATATAGATATAGATAGAAGTCTACATTTTGCAGAATGCACAAAAGCATTGAAGGAGACCTTTGGCAAATGCTAAAAGTATTATATCACCCATTAAAAAAATGATCAACTAAATTCCCAATAATATAATATGTTAATATTTTTAATCATAATGTAATATATTATCAGTTTAGACACTGTGTTACATTATTATGAGTATCATTGTTGGGTTTTATTACAATTTTGACCAAGTTAACTGCAAAATATTGTTACATTTCCGGGCAATATTACATTATTGGGAAATTATTACAATGTTGGGTTCTACAACTGTGTTTTAACACATTATGATGGACGCGATTTTATTACCACAGTGCAGCAAAGATGCTAAGCATAACCATGGAAATAGGCATAGCATTACCACGGAAACAAGCCTAACAACTGTGAAAATGGCTGTAATGTACCCACAGAAAAGTGCGTAATGTAACCATGGAAACGGATGTAAAGGAAAAGGGTGTAATGTGAGCATGGAAACAAGTGTAGCATAACCACAGAAATACATGTAGCGTAACCATGGAAACTGGTGCAGGGTAACATGGAAATGGGTGGAGCCACCATCAGCTGACCCATATTATAGTTGGCAGCAGCGTTGTACATGGCGTTAAGACAAACTCACCTCCAAGCAGCCAACGCAGTGATGCTGGCCAGAATGGACGTTTTGGTCAATTTGCCACCAAACGCCCCACCAACGCGTTTAACATGGCAAGACACGCGATTGGACGGAATACCCAACGTCTCTGCTATAGCCTCCTACAGAGAAGATCAAAGCAATGATAACAACAGGCATTACTGCTGTGACCATCCTGGTTATATTTAGATGCTGTGCTCAGAGTGGACAACTACAAAACAATATCTGGACAACAGCGGCCCTGTCTTCAGAAACTGACCAATGATGAATGGAGTAGAGGCTGATAAACTGTACAGACAGACAACAGTCTGTGACTGTAGACTAACACAGAGGAGATATAAGATAGGTGTTTCTAATAAAGTGTCCATTTAGTGGAAGCACAAGGTGGACGTTTCTAATAAAGTGGCCAGTTAGTGGAAGCACAAAGTGGGTGTTTCCAATAAAGTGGCCAGTTACTGGACATACAAGTCAGGTGGTTCTAATAAAGTGGCCAGTGATCAGTGGTTTTGCGGGTGTACCTGGATGTACTGTAGGAACTGTGTACCTGGACCATTGCTGGGTGCTGAGTGGACACATAAACTTTCATCTCCTTTTCCTCCCCTAGTGGAATGACCAGCATGCTTTGCGTTTCCATGTAGAAATGCTCCTGACCCCCCAGACGGATCTCTCCTGCGAGACACACAGAATCTTCAGGCTTAAAGTTTGAAAAATATTCTCTTTGAAAGTTCATTCTAGACATTTTTTACCTGTTTTAAATAATTTTATGGCGTGAAAATGTTTTATACCATTAGCAGACAAATGATGCTAAACAAATGACTGAAAGCCGACTAGAAATAGCTTAATTAATCTAAAAATGTTCTTACAATGATCTGAAAATGAGAAATCTTTCATATAAATTGTGTAGACTTGGTTTTTTCGGTATACTATTCCTTTAATATTTACTAATGAACGTGTTCACTGTGGTTGTAAGCATTCGACTGTGCTTTAATTTGAAACTTTAACCTTCATAAACATGATCCGCCTCCTGAAAAGCTTTGGTCACGTCTCCTCTCTGAATCTCCCTCTGAGGCAGAAAGAACGAACGCTTCTCCACAGCTTCCTGCAAAAAAACGTTAAATCAGAGCATACAGGCTTTAAAATCAACCACTGAACACCTGAACGAAATCAACAACACACTGCACTCTCAGTCTTTAGAAGCTTAGAGTTATTACTGTCACTGTAATAATTACAACACAGCTACAAAATGAATTAACAACACAATTCAATACTTCTACATGGACAAAATTTAAAAGGTCTAGAAAAAGACAAAAACATGTAAACTGGATGTAACTGACTGCATGAAACACCATGTATCTAAACATTTTCTTAAATAATTAAAATTAAACATACTAACTTTTGCATTCTCAGGGTTAATATTCAAATCAAGCTAAAGAAATTCAATAAAGCAGAGCATCAAACGATTATTTCACATTATCTTCGGCTTTTCACTCTTCTTGTTTGACCACAGTCTGACCACCGACCTCTACAGTGAAGATTCGGTCCGGTAGGTCCTCATAGTTGACCTTCAGCGCTGCAGCCGCTAGTTTGGCGTGCTGCTTTGTATCCGCGACGACCGCGCAAACCATCTGACCCACGCAGGTCACCTGAGGACAGGCAGGAGACACACATACAGCAGGAGTGACCGCTACTCATCCGGATTCACGGGAATATACAGCACTGCATGCATGGTAACACTTTACATTAAGGGTCGTGAATTAATTGATAAATATATGCTTAAATACTCATTATTCATATGCTAATTAACTGCTCATTAAGCATTCATTAACGATTAAGTGCTGAGTACACAGCTAACTGACAATTTAGTCTGGTATTAGTTTATAGCACGTCTCCTCAATAACTGTGTAATAACTGCTGCTTATTACTCTGATAATGAACTGATGAGTACCAGAGACATTATAAAGGAGGAGGAGACGGTCGCTGGTTAAAATATGAATATCAAAGCTCCTAAGGCCAGTCATGGTGTCCGTTTGCAGGGAAAGTCCCACCCTTCAAATAAAAAGAGCCAATCAGCTTGCTGGTTACCCCGCAAGGAGGGAAACCCCCTTCCCCACCCCCACCATTGTGGAGATTTAGCTAGAACAACCTTTCAAAACAATAATCTGACCTTCAGTTTCGAGTGTTTAGGTCTCTCCCCACTCAGAGACAGAGGAGTCTGGTCTTGAACAGCTGGAAATAACTAACTGGGGTGTTGCCAATATGGCCGCCGAGTGAGCAGACTGTCCTATAAGGACTTTGCGTTAATCTTGTTAATCTTGTTAATTATCTGTTAATTAATATACTGATTTATTGTTATTAATTAATTGCTACTTTGTGTCCCTCATAGTTAATTGATATTTTGTATTACTAATTACACGGTAAACTCATGATTAAGATGACAATTTACCGATATCTTCATTTTTACGTTTCGAACTTTTTCATGTGATTTCCCCTCAAATAAAAGTGGAAAATATATTTACATTATTAATTAATGTTTACTCTAAATGATTCTACACAATATTTATTTTAAACTAAAACAATTCTTGCACATCTCATCCACTGACAGGTCGTTTAGGGATCCACTGTATCGCTCCAAAAAGAACCCTTATGGCGCCTTAACATTTAAGATAATATTTCATTCCTATAATTATAAACGCCACTGTTTACATACGTCTCTGAATAAGCAGCCAGTGTTTAGGCCTATTCTGTATGTCCACTTACGTTTCTACAGTGAAGTGTGTACACGCTGCTCTTAATCATAGACTCACAGTATATTAGTAGTGAAGATCGTCAATTACTTCGAGGGACAGAAAGTGGTAAATTAATAAATTAAGTTAATTAATAGTTAGGTAATATGAAGTAAGCAGTAATTAATGGTGAAAATGTAAAAGCAGCTCTGAGCACAATGAGGCAGCACATGTGGAGGTTAATAAAAGTGTCCAGTGAAGCCCAAGAGCTGTGCACAGTGGACTATAAATCAGTAGATTTATTAACAGATAGTTAACGTGATTAATTACCAGTTATTTTTCATGTTACCAATTTATATGAGTAAACACACTTATCAGTTCATCAGTTAACAATCCACTCAGTTACTAATTACTAAGTACTTAATCATTAACTAACCTTAATAACCAGTTAATTAACATATAGAGTATTCTATTACTTAGCAGCCCTTAGTGTAAAGTTATGAAAGTAGGCAGTTTTCGATAAGGAGAATATTTTATTCTATATGTATGTATATGTTCTTCAAGGGTTCTTTAGTGAAGACAATGGTCTATATAGAACCATTAACACTCCAGGAACTCTTTGCATGATTAAAGGGTTCTTTGCATTAAGAAAAGGTTCTTCAGATTGATGGAGATGGTTCTATATACAGCCTTTTTGAAAGGGTTCTGTATAGCACCAACAAGGGTTCTTCTACTGTTATGATGTCAGGCTTGTTACAATAGAAGAACCCTTGTTGGTGCTATACAGAACCTTTTTCTATATAAAAGAACCCTTGACAAACTATCATTTTTAAGTATGCAGAATTTCTCGCTCAGAGTTCTGATAAACGGTTCCACCTCGCCTAGAGCCAGTATCTCCTCGTCGATCCCGGCGAAGGACCTGAACTTCTTGCCTGGAATATCATCAGCAGTGAAGACGTCCACGACGCCGGGCATGCTCAGAGCTCCGCTCACGTCAATGTGGCTAACAAAACAAAACAGACAACGGTGACTTACAGCTCATAAGGTTTGCACCTGCATATTAATAATAGCTGTTATTAGCAATAATGACTTAATAGTTATTTCAATAATACAACTTAAATAATATAAACTAGTCTTTAAAAAGATTAAAAAAAAAGATATTTTTATTGTGCTCAATTTTATTAAATATCCTACATTTTTCTTCCGACAGGGTCCACTCATAACCTGAAATGTTGTTTTATTGAACCAAAAGCAGTCATTATTTTTACATTACTTCTCTTTATCCCGCACAGTTAAACAGGCTGTTTTTGTTACTGTGACTTTAAGACTGATATATGTAAATAAGCTCTGTTCTGATTGGCTGTGCCTCATTTAAAAAGTAGTCCAGGTGGAAACACTTCTTATAACTTCAGTGTGAGTGGGCGGGGCTAACCTGCTGAACATCACAAATACAGTAAATTTAAAACAGGCTGTTATTTGCAGTTTAATTTTCATACATGGACTGTGTGGACTGAAGAGTGAAACTGTAGCCATGTTTACATGCTACGTTAAACTATTTTGACTTCAATCAGTGGCTGTATTCCTGACTCGTCAGCCAATCAGAGGCTATATACCTGACTTGTTGACCAATCAGATTCTGTAATCCTGACTCGTTGACCAATCAGAGGCTGTGTTCCTGACTTGTTCACCAGTCAGAGGCTGTATTCCTGACTCGTCGGCCAATCAGAGGCTATATACCTGACTTGTCGACCAATCAGAGACTATATACCTGAATTGTTGACCAATCAGAGGCTGTGTTCCTGACTCGTCTACCAATCAGAGGCTGTGTTCCTGACTTGTCGACAGTACAAAGCTACCCTTCCGGGCAAATTAAAGTATGTCTCCAGCATGCAGCGTTCACAAAATATGTTTTCTTTTATATACAACGTCCTTTGATGTTGCATATGACATCGTCGACCTGAGAGGGTTAACTGACTGGAAACTACCCTGCAGCAGATTTTCAGCTTAAAGCATAACTGATGCTTTATTGATGATGGCTGATGGTCATTTTCCATAACTGGGGTGGCCAGAAGGGCAGCCATGCTTCACTCTAGGATGGCAGGGGTCCCCATCGGCCAGCCTTTGGCTACGCCTCTGGATAGCAGGACACTGTGGTCTGTACTCTACCCCTGGTGTACTGGTCTTTCAGCTCCTGGTTTGATGCCAAAAGGGGTTACATGTGAATTTAACCCATAAACTGGTCTCTAGACTTCCGATCAGAATTCCGGGCTGTCCTGGCTAATGTGATGTAACGTGTAGTGTGTTGGTGAGGTATGTTTACGTGATTTTGCCGTGCGCTCTGGTGCTGGTGACCACAGACATGAAGAGCTCTCCCTGTGTGTGTGGAAAATCATCACAGTACACAGCCTCTCCTGTGGCGTGTGACAGAGCCGACTGGTGCTGAACCGCCCGGCCCACGGGGTCCTGCTCCGACTGACCACTCAGCACATCCTACACACATGAGCATGCATACGGTTACAGATGTTCACATGGATGCAGACAGTAAAACACAAGAAACACCCCCTTGTATCTACACTCTGACCACTTTATCAGCTCCACTGACCGTATAGCTTCACTCTGTAGTTTTACAGTTACAGACTGTAGTCCATCTGTTTCTCTGCATACTTTGTTACCCTGTTCTTCAGTGGTCAGGACCCCCATGGACCCCCGTAGAGCAGGTATTATTTGGGTGGTGGGTCATTCTCAGCACTGCAGTGACACTGACATAGTGGTGGTGTGTTAGTGTGTGTTGCGCTGGTCTGAGTAGATCAGACACAGCAGAGCTGCTGGAGTTCTTAAACACCTCAGTGTCGCTGCTGGACTGAGAATAGTCCACCAACCAAAAACACAGCACATTTGTTTACTGTTTTGTTGTTTACTGTATTGGGGAGTTTATGCAAAATTAAGGCATCAAAGTCACACTAAATATTTTATGTGCATTAAATGCAACAGAATCCAGAAAAGAAGCACTGAGCTGCCCTGCTTTTATAAATGTATATACTGTTATATATTTATATATTGCAACACTTATTTACTGTACCTCACTGTAAACATCGGCTGAGTTATGCCTTTACATTTAATGGATGATCCATTTTTTTCCCTCCCATTCATCACTATCAAAGTATTTTTCCAAAATATGTAGCAACAGGGAGATCAGAGATGCCAGTTCATTGTAGTGGCAAGCAATGGATCAAAACCTGTGACAGTAAAGGGCAAAAAAACTGATATACTGAATATACATCAGAAAATACATGGCACAGTTCTGGGTTAATGATGGTTGTTTTTGTTTCTTTTTCCTATTGGTTTACAAGCCACTTGATTTTTGACAACACGGTCAATCTAACTGCAGGTGTACATTTTCATCTAGTTGTACATTTCGGGTGCTGTATGTAGGTTTCTGTAAACTGTGCCATTCAGTACCTGGAACTCGCGGTAGCTGGGCTGGATGATGTTGGGCAGATGCTCCACAGCACTGAGCTGCTCTGAGGGAATCTCCCCCTCGCTCACATTCTGACAACACAGTTATATAGTCAGATATATGATGTGCAGCATTATATATGTGATTTACAGTATGCAGCATTAAAATAAAAACAACAATGACACAAATTACTACTAAGATGAAAATAATTTCAATCTGCATGTCTTCAAGCCTCGAACTGTTTTTCCTATAAACAAAACCAAAAATTAGAGAAACAAAAAATATGACAGAATTAATTGAAAAAGATAAATATTCTAAAAAGCTCAAAGATCAATAAGTACTGCCAAATCCAGACTGAACCAGGGTAGAACCATGTTAGGTAGATGAGATCATGTGACTGGGGGTGGGGCCAGATGATTGGGTTGGGACCAGGTAAATGAGACATGAACATTTGAGTTGGCAGAGCCAGGTGTGCAGGGGCTGGAATACATGAGCAGAACATGGCCAGGTGTGCAGGAAGAGACTAGGTGACCAGGGCAGGACCAGGTCAGTAGTATGGGACCAGGTGACAGAAGGAGGGCGTACCGTGTCTTTGAGGTGCTGCAGGACATGCAGGTAGAACCTGAAGAACAGGCTGAGGGTCAGAGACCTGCGGAACATCACTTTACCCCCCGGAGCAGAAGCCCCTAGAGTGACCTCATCAACGAGAGCCCTGTACGCGTCACTCAACGTCGACTCGTTCCACGGCCTGCCACAAAAAATACACAAATAAACACCAAACAAAATATCAGAAAACGAAACAATAAAGACATCAGAGTAAAAGTCCCCCTTGTACCTGTGAACGCTGCGCATACCTGCTTCAAATACACAACACATCTACACTACTGTATTACTATGAAGTCATTAATGTTAAGCCTATTATTCTGTTATCATTTTAGTGAAAGTTTCTCAGAGCTCAGTAAAAACCGGTTTAAGCGGTGGATAACTCTGCTACCTGCCGATGACCTGCTGGACGGTCTTCTCTGCGCTGACCGTGCAGGGTCCCACTCCTCCATAACAAACACTCATCTCCTTCACTACATTCGAACCCTCTTCAAACCACACGCGCATCCCAGCGTTCACAGTGGCCAGAGCGTTCTCCTTACGGGGAGCGTGACGGAACGCCCGAATGACCTCCCCTGCAGGAGGAGAGAAAGGGTCATCCTAAACAAATTAGCATGCATACATGACTCCTTAAAAATGAAGGTTCCTAAATGGTTCTTGGCAAAGACAGATAGTTTATAAATACATGTATTTCACCAATAAAGCGATTCTGATTCTGATTATTTACAGTAGAAATATCACCTTTCTGGACACTGGGATGAAAACGGACAGCACAATCTCGTCTGGTTTCAGAATCGTCTTTCCAAAACCAACAAAGAAATCCTTATTCAGAGGAACTTCCCGTTTTCCCTCTGAAATCACACACAAAAGATCTACATTACCTGGGAATAATGCATTATAACAGAGTAATAAACGGAATAAATATCATTTGATTAGCATAAAAGCATCAAACTCCACAAATCTGCATGAACGACACTACAGTGAAGGATTCAAAGGAACACAAAAACATTCCGTCTCTGTCCGAACAAAATCTCCAAAAATGGAGAAGGAAAAAACATTTGGACGTTACCTTTTAATGCAAAAAGATGTTTTTGTAAGAATGTGTGTTTTTTGTATATATTTTTATTGGATTTTGTCTTTAAAACACTTAACAATGCACAATCAAACAGCTTCCACAATCTCAACAGGCTCAACTGATTCAACAGATTCCGGCTCGGCATTATATAAAAAAACAAAACAAAACAACAACAAAAAAAACAGGGTCTTGTTACTGATACAACTGTTGCAAATGATTCCAATATTAAAATCATAAAGTTTAAAATGGATGCTAAATTAGATCTGATGGAGCAAATATAAACCTTGTAAAAGTGGTCTGTATCTGAATATATTGCACAAGTTAAATACTCCAGTTGAATGAATTGTCTTAATATCTTATGCCCACCAATCACAGCAGAAATCTTCTCAGTAATCCACTGAATATTCTTCCTTGCTGCAAAGGTAAGTATGTTGTATAACCTCATTTCACTCAATGAAGTTACTTTCTTACTGGGGAAACCCAAAATCAAAGCTAACAGACGTAAAAGAACTTCTGTATCAAATTGTAAAAATGTTTTGATCATTATTCTGGTCCATTCATTCTAACACGTAAAGTGCAGCTGACGTTTGCAAATTATGTAATTAATTAAAAAAAGAAAAAATGGAGATAGAAGGTTTTGCCCCATAGGAACAATATATTAATTGTGTTCTTGATTGTCTTCTGTCATTCTATGCTCTATGAACCAATGTCATCAGTTATATGATGTGAAAAACATCACAGCAAAAAGTCAGCATATAATATTCCCTTATACCAATACTTATTATTACTTCATAATACAGTCATCTTTCAGATGCTGATGTGATCATGCAGTGCTTATGCATGTTATGAAGTGCTCATGTAAGCAGGCTTCAGACAAAATGTCACTGAAATAAGAGACATATGGGGCATATTGTGTATAATAAAGTACATAACTAAATCAAATAAACTGGGAAACAACAGTGAGTGCTTTATTCACCTCTGGACAGCAGCACTACGGAGCATCTTCCAGCAGCTAGAACAGGGTTCAGATCTGAGTTTGGATACGCGCTCGCGATGTTACCACCCAGAGTCTGTAAACACAAACACAAACACAAACTCATGAACATGTGAACTTAAGTAACTGTAAAATTTATAGGAATTTATTGGCAGCAGAGTTGCCAGTATAATACTGCATATTCAAAGTAAATATTTTACAGTAATGAACTGAATATTGCATTTACAGTTACATTTGCATTTACAGTACTTTACTGTAAACCTGACTGCCGGTATATTACTGTAATTGCGTTGTCTGGTATGTTACTCTAAACCAGTGCACTGCAGTCAATGCCCAATCTTTTACAGTATGATCCTGTAAAATAACAAACGAGTATTTTACTGTACCATAAATACTGTAACTAACAGCAATTTGATACAGAAAAGGTCCTAAAAACTGAGCCGTGCTGAAATCACAGAAACCATTACATTTTCTGCTGGTGTCCAATAGTCACTACGTAACATCTGCTCTGTTTCTGTCTCTGTCTGCATTTGTTTGTCTATCCATGTGCTTCTGTTTTATTGGCCTGCTGCTCCCTGGCTGCGCCCTTTTGTTACTCTCCCACCTGTGTTTTGTCTGTAACCCTGTCCTGTAATCATTAGCCCCATGTGTGTCCAGCTCTGTTCAGTGTATGTAAACCCCTCCAGACTTTAATTTAAGACACTCACACTTGCGTCCTGCCTCCACACCTACCTGGTTACTGGAGTTGCACCAATATGATAATATAGCAGTATTGGTGCCGATACTGGCACTTAAACGCTGTATATACAGGCAAGTGGGCGAGTTACCATTCGGAATTCAAATACACAACACAGAGCTGCATGCAAACAACATAAAACACACTAGTGGGAGCTCCTTACCTCAACGGCTGACCCGCTTCTTTCAGTGATCTGTAACCTCGCCCTGTAATCATTAGCCCCGGATGTGTCTTGCTCTGTTAATTGCATTGAAACCCACTGGTTAAAATTCACTGAACAGTGTGAGTTTAATGTTAGTCCAGGTTGTTATTCAGGGACTTAGAGGTGACATGTGGAAGGAACCACCACTGAGGTAATCCTGAGGTAATCTTTAGCTTGGGTTTAGCCTTTAGCACAGCAGCCCACTAGCCTGTGTGTCCACTCACCCTCGCCTTGTCACTACCCAATTTGAACCAGAAACATCTGTTGTCTAAGGCTGTGTCCAAAACTGAAGGCAGCTGTCTTGATGCCTTGTTGTCTCATAAGTCAGTGCCTCAGAAGGCAGCACTTTGATGAATGTATGTGCAACCGAACTGCGTTTGAGATGTGCTTCGAAGGCGCAATATACCACACTGTTGCCCAGAAATGACACCTCACTGCAGCGCGAGTGAACGGGACACACGTATGAGACAAATAAAAACACTCACACCATTTTTGCTGAGCCAGAGAAGATGCTGCATGCTGACATGCACAGATCGCAGGTTTATCTATGTATCGTTCAGTTCTGTTTTTAACTGCTTTACACAAATATATTTTACCTTTAATTCACATGTTAAACATCACTCCTATAATTAATAGCCTTAAGCATCTAAAATTGTTAGATTATATATTAAAACATAACTATTACAACAGGTAAATGATGTTCATTCAAACTTCATATGCTTTATTAGCAACAGAGAACACAGTTTTACTAAAATAAAATATTTAAAAAGTCAAACTGTATGAATATCAAGACTAATATGTTAATAAGGGTTAGACAGAGTTAGTATTGGTATCAGTACTCAGTACTGGCCGATACTCAAGGATCAGTTATCGGTATTGGAAGAGAAACAGTGGTACTGGTGCATCACTACTGGTCACACACAAATGCTATTCTGTTGTTGTGTTGGGTCGTTATCACAGTGTAAGGGATTCTAATGGCGTTCTGGGACTGATTCCAGATGCGTTTGGTTTCCTAATGAGATCTAAAGGTGTCTAACAGGAATCTAGCGGTCTCAGTGGTAACCACTCAGCAGGGAAATTAAATAAATGAAGGGTGGTCTCTGCCTTGTGGACTCTACTGTATGCGTATATATGAAAGAGACTCACAGCTACGTTGCGGATCTGCTCTCCTGCGACGCGGCTCAGCTGCTCCAGCAGTGCTGCGTGTGTCTGTGTGTGTTCAGCAGGGAGAGAACACACACACTTCTCCAACACACTCTGCACGGTGGACAGACTACAGCCCGCTCCAATACACACACCTACAACACACACACACACACACACACACACACACACACACACACACACAGAGTCAGGCATTGATACGGGATGTCGGGTGAAGGTGTTGGGGCGGGGGGGTCTGAGGGGCTGCAGCACCTCCAGATTTCAGGATGGGTTTACTGCAACTACCAAAACAACAATAATAATAATGTTAATAAATACACTTTAAAATAATCAGAAATAATCATATAATGCATTCAAATAATCATGTGTGCTTGTTGAGTGGAGCTTCCATTTCTATGCTTTGTTTCTATACTATATTCAAAATCTGCAGCAGCTGTGCACAGTTTAAAACTGCACCATGTAAGTGCTGGGGATTTGGAGACCCCTGTGGTGCAAATGTGTAATTGCATGCGGTGTGTGGCAGAAGAACATGGGTTGCGCTTTGGACCCCTTCCCCGATCGAAAGAGAACTCTGTCAAAACTTGGTGAAGGATACCCTGTTCTTCAGTGGTCAGGACCCCCACAGGACCCCCACAGAGCAGGTATTATTTGGGTGGTGAGTCATTCTCAGCACTGCAGTGACACTGACATGGTGGTGGTGGTGTCAGTGTGTGCTGCGCTGGTGTGAGTGGATCAGACACAGCAGCGATGGTGGAGTTTTTAAGCAATGTCCACTCACTGTCCACTCTATTAGACACTCCTACCTTGTCAGTCCACCTTGTAGATGTAAAGTCAGAGACGATAGCTCATCTGCTGCTGCACAGTTTGTGTTGGTCATCCTCTAGTCCTTCATCAGTGGTCACAGGACGCTGTTGGCTGGATGTTTTTGGTTCTCAGTCCAGCAGTGACACTGAGGTGTTTAAAAACTCCAGCAGCACTGCTGTGTCTGATCCACTCATACCAGCGCAACACACACTAACACACCACCACCACGTCACCACGTACCTGCTCTGTGAGGGTCCTGTGGGAGTCCTGACCACTGAAGAACAGGGTAACAGAGTATGCAGAGAAACAGATGGACTACAGTCTGTAACTGTAGAACTACAGAGTGAAACTTTATGGTCAGTGGAGCTGATAAAGTGGACAACCCCAACTCAAAACACCTTCCTGCCTCCCTTAGTGTTCTGGACACTTACCTTCTGGTTTCTCTGTGACCTCGAACAGCTCCCGCACACGAAAGGCTGATATTATTATGGGATGGACGACTCCTTTAAACTTTATGTCCAGCCCTGATAAAAACATCACACAATAAAATCAGGACAGCAGATCAATCACTTCATCAACAAACAACAGTGTAGTGCACAGTTTCACTCACACTAACATTTACACTTCTCACATTTCAGACTTAAAGTGAGGCAAGGTGGCCAGGTGTCCAGTTTTGGACCGGACAGTCTGGTTTAAAGGATGTTAAAACGCACACGACTAAATAACAGTGATCATGTGGGCAGGAGTTTACAATTAGTCTCAAACTGCATGTACTTTAATAAATATCACATCAAATTAGCAAAAGTTAATGCGCATTTTGTTTTATTTTCCTTTCAGTATGTTAAACTCAGCAAGTCAATCAAAAATATACAGAAAAATCAATGTCATATTTAAGTGTGTTCTCTGTAGAGGATTTGGCAACATATTTTCACTTAGAAAATCATTACAAAACATTAAAACTTCTGTATATGAATGTGCTTCATTTCGATCTGTGCACCTATCAGCCATCACGAGCCATCTAGCTGTTAGCTAAAAGCTCAATGAAAGATCAGATAAGAAATAACATTTAAAAATACCTAGATTAGTGTTGCCCATGACGATGGGGGCTTGTGGGTGTTGACTCTTCAGCTGGAGCAGCTCATCCAGAGAGACGGGGGAGATCCAGGTCATCCTCTCCCCCCGAAACGTCTGAGTGGTTCGCTCCTCCAACTCGGCCATTCTCTACACAGAATCACCCACAGATTAAATTACTACATCAAATGAAAGTGGTACCATCACAAAAGCATCAGAGCATCTTAAAACGGTCTTTAAATTTTAATTTTTTTTTCAGATTTTCCACTATTTTACATAGACACATACATCATCTAAACCGCTTATCCTTCTGGGTCGCGGTGGGGTGCTAGAGCCTATCCCAGCTGTCATTGGGCGGAAGGCAGGATACACCCTGGACAGGTCGCCAGTTCATCTCAGTTCCACTATTTTACCATCATTTATATCTGACATTGTTTATGATAGTTTTGAGAAGATTTCAGCATTAAAATCCATTCATGGTGGAGGGATACATGATATGCAGGGTGTTGTGATGCAAAATAGTCCCTAATAAAACTTATTATTTCAGATTATCCACTATTTTACCATCATCAATATAAAACTCAGAAGACTCGTGTAGGTTCACTGGTGGTTCTGGATAGTAAATAAAATGTCTATATCTGTGTTGTAGTCATGGCGACCCCTGGTTCCTATCACCACCACTGTAAAGACATCTGAACCATTTCACACCAAACCACCCTGAATCACCTACAAGTGTCTTCAGAGTTTATATGAAATGTTGATGATGGAAAATAGTGGAAAATCTTCCAAATCTTCTTTGGAGACTATTTTGCCTCACAACACCCTGCATATTATGTATCCCTCCACCATGAATGGAGTTTAAGTTCTCAACACAAATCATAAAACGGTGTCTCAGTGAATAAAGTTAATTCATAACCATTTAACTTTCTGTGAGGGAGCTTTTAGTTGTTTGAAGTCTTACTATCAGCTCTGGGGGGAAGATGAGCTCCTGTGTGGGGTCCAGAGGTAGAAACTCCTCTTTACCAGACGGCCCCGTCTGACCCTGAGAGACCAGACAAAAGAAACACTTCACTCACAAATTTAATCAATAACTTCGGCTGGACTTTCAGTGTTTGTGGCAGTGAAATATCAATGATTGGCTCATAACCAGGAAGATAATCATAAATCCACAACATTGCAGTCATAATTACAGTGAAACGTATGATATGTGCAGTTAATATCAGTAAAAAACTGAAAACAGGGCTCAAAAGCCTAAACAAAGAGTCTGAACCAAGTAATAAAACATCTAAATAGGCCACTGACCCGAGATGACCCGAAAATAATCTTACATTCTCCGCAGGTTCCAAAGGTCTGTTTCCATTGGCCGTGCAGCAGGCGCTGCCGTTCACCTGGCAACAGTTTTCACTCTGCAGAGAGAACAAACAGATTAAAGGGCCCAAAACACGAAAAACTGAATTTTGATCATTTTGTGATGCAGCATGTAAACATTGTTAAATAATCAAAATGTTCACTTCCCCGGAACATACCGTCCATTTATAGATACCAAACTGCTTTGTTTTTGTGACGTCATGAGCCAAATCATTTGCATAGGCCCGCCTCTTTGGCCTACAGTGGTTTAGCCCCACCCATTAATGCTGACGTTATAAGGAGTGTTTCAGCCCAGACTGCTTTCTGAATGAGGCACAGCCAATTAGAACAGAGCCTATATATATATATATATATATATATATATATATATATATATATATATATATATATATATATCATTTTTAAAGACATAGGAACAAAAACAGCCTGTTTAATTATAAGACATAAAGAGAGGCTGGAAAATGGTCGTGTAGAAATGAATTATGGGTACATGAAACCACATAGATGGTGTGACAGAAAATGTAGGGTATGAGCCCTTTAAAGAAACAGCGCTTCACAGACATACAAGTCTTACAGTAAGAGTCAGAGCGCTTACAGTGATATTAACAGGACACTGAGTGTGTTTACATGCACTCAATAATCTGATCATAATCAGATTTATGCAGTTATCTGATTATTCAAATGGTAATGTTAACAGCACCCTCTGATTTCTGAGATCAGAATAAATTCTATAAATCCGATTAAGAAATCTGATAAAAGGCTGGATTTTAGCAGCTCATATCCTACATTTTTCCTGAATGTTATTTTTTTTATTGGAGCTCCACTTTTTTGTCCTTTGTGTAGTTTTACGTAACAAAAGTCATAAATCATGACAACGCAACACTTTACAAAATGAATTATGACTTTATTATATTTGAAATGTGCTGCGTTTCATTATTATTATGACCATTTCCAGCCTCTCCTTATCCCTTAGAATCAAATGTGTTGTTTTAGGCCGATATATGCAAATAAGCTTCATTCTGATTGGCTGTGCCTCATTCAAAAGAGTCCAGGCTGGAACCCTCCTTATAACTTTAAGGTGAGTGGGCGGGGCTAAAGAGGGGCTGAAGAGGTGGAAGTATGTAAATAGACCCCTTATTATTATTATTATTATTATTATTATTATTATTGCTATAAATTTGTAACTTTGTGTAATATAAAAATAACAACAAAACAGTAACATAATAATAATAATAATAATAATAATAATAATAATTCATATTATTAAAAAATAAACAAACAAACAAAAGCAAATAAAACCATTTTTGTCTTTTTAAAATTCAGAGCGTGTAAAACTGTTTATACTGTACTAATAGATAAAAAGAGCTTGAATGACCTCAGTAAACGGCTGATGCTGCCCGTTTTAAACTGGACGCCTGTATCTGTAACTGTATTAAAGTGGTGCAGTAAGGATGAACACTGTCCTGCCCAGAGACTGAACTGGTTCTAGAGCTTCTCCCACTGTATGAAGGAACGCACAGATGAAAGAGCTGATTACCTCACAGAAGGTCCGATAGCCGTCGATAATGGGCCGATATCCTGTACACCTGCACAGGTTACCTACACAAACAAAGCAGTCTGATTGGTTAGCATTACTGCTACTGAGTGCTGATTAGTCAGCATTACTGCTACTAAGTGCTGATTGGTTAGCATTACTGCTACTGAGTGCTGATTAGTCAGCATTACTGCTACTGAGTGCTGATTGGTTAGCATTACTGCTACCGAGTGCTGACTGGTTAGCATTACTGCTACTGAGTGCTGATTGGTTAGCATTACTGCTACTGAGTGCTGATTAGTCAGCATTACTGCTACTGAGTGCTGATTGGTTAGCATTACTGCTACCGAGTGCTGATTGGTTAGCATTACTGCTACTAAGTGCTGATTAGTCAGCATTACTGCTACTGAGTGCTGATTGGTTAGCATTACTGCTACTGAGTCTTGACTGGTTAGCATTACTGCTACTGAGCACTGATTGGTTAACATTACTGCTACTGAGTGCTGATTGGGCAGCATTTCTGCTACTGAGTGCTGATTGGGCAGCATTACTGCTACTGAGCACTGATCGAAATATAAAAGCATTAATTAAGTGTATATTTTACCCCCCAGAGTCTCTCTGATCTCCTCCATGGTGGGCTTTGGTTTGTTCCTCAGCAGTGTGTACATGGACATCACCATCCCAGGAGTACAGAAGCCGCACTGAGAGCCGTTAGCCTTCGCTATACGCTCCTGAACACAGACACACACAGATACAGCACACAGAGAAACCACACGGCTACAGCTAAACTCACACAGCTGTACAGGCAGCTCATCCAAACATGCTAATACGGCTAACAGCCAATAGAATTTAGCCAATCAGGCCACCAATTTTGATGATGTCATCAATTCTTAGCAAAATTAATATGTTTGATAAAACCATCCTTTAAACACAACGTGCATTTAAAATAAAACCTGGAAAGTGAATTTACTGCTCCAGACTGAAATCCAATCGGATAAACAGGACTCTTTATTTTTAACACTTGTGTTATGTTCAGATCAAAATGACCTGTTTATTATTATTATTAGAGCTAAAGTTCTGTAGATTTTATTCTTTTATCATGTTTTACAAAACAAAATGCTGCATATATTTGTTGATTTGTTGAAGCACTGTTGATGTAAGGCAGATAAAAATTACTGATCACGAGTTTTAATGAGTTTAATAGTTATTTCGTCTTTGAAAAACTAGACAGATGTGCCATTCAAGACACACACACACACACACACACACACACACACACACAGTCCTATACAAATGTTTGAACACCCCAGCTTCATTTGCTGATTTTCTAAATGTAAATTTTAGTGCACAATTTCTAATTATTATTATTTATTATATACCTACTTGCATACATACATACATATGCACGTGCAAGTGTGTATGCATACGAGTGTATGTGTGCATGTGTGTGTGTGTATATATGCACAAATATACACCGATCAGGCAGAACATTATGACCACCTCCTTGTTTCTACGCTCATTGTCCATTTTATCAGCTCCACTTACTATATAGGTGCACTTTGTAGTTCTACAGTTACAGACTGTAGTCCATCTGTTTCTCTGATACTTTGTTAGCCCCCTTTTACCCTGTTCTTCAGTGGTCAGGACCCCCATGGACCCTCACAGAGCAGGTACTATTTGGGTGGTGGGTCATTCTCAGCACTGCAGTAACACTGACGTGGTGGTGGTGTGTTAGTGTGTGTTGCACTGGTCTGAGTGGATCAGACACAGCAGTGCTGCTAGAGTTTTTAAACACCTCAGTGTCACTGCTGGACACAGCATCCTGTGACCACTGATGAAGGACTAGAGGATGACCAACACAAACTGTGCAGCAGCAGATGAGCTATCATCTCTGACTTTACATCTACAAGGTGGACTGACAAGGTAGGAGTGTCTAATAGAGTGGACAGTGAGTGGACACACACACACTAACACACCAACACCATGTCAGTGTTACTGCAGTGCTAAGAATGATCCACCACCCAAATAGTACCTGCTCTGTGAGGGTCCATGGGGGTCCTGACCACTGAAGAACAGGGTATCCTTCACCAAGTTTTGACAGAGTTCTCCTTCCAAACAAAGTATTTGCTTGAAAATCCCTTTAAGACTGTGATCTGTTGTAAATGAAACCATTTGAGTCTCAGTGAACGCAGACTAATCCAGTGTCCTGCATTATAATCCGGATTACCTGTACAGGGTGTAACCTGGTTTTGGTGCTGCCGATCCCTTCGACGGTGGTGACGGCCGCTCCGTGCAGCTGGCATACGGGCATCAGACAGGCATTAACAGAGAAATGACTCCACAGTGAAGGAAACCACAGCACACTGACCGCCCCTCAGTACTTATTAAAGGGCCTGTATCACATAAAACTGATTTTTTTAGTATTTTTCCAAATCAAACACCTACACATTTACATACATCCACCTACTTAGCCTACAGCAGTTCAGCCCCGCCCACTCACGCTGAAGTTATAAGGAGCGTTTCAGCTCAGACTCTGATCTCTAAACGGTTCAATACGATTATGATTCTTTAGGAAACGATTCAGGGCATCATCCCACATTTCATCCTGACTGGAGTTCATCTGATTGTTTGAAACTGTTTTTAAAAACACACTGAAAGCAGGAATGTGACTGAAACACAAGGCTGAGCAATTTGGGAAATCAAAGATTCTCTTATAAATTTTGTGACAGTGATTTAAACTGTGATTCTTTTCTATGAATTAAAGTCCAGGCCATTTTTAGCCAGTAAGACCAGCATGTCCTTTTTCTGGCTTGAGGGTTGAAAACTGAACTGGCATTTAGTTGTGGTTGTGATGTCGCTGCACCTGGGGTTTCTGATTGGTCTACATCACCTAAAGGCAGTTTAGTTCAATTTCTCCACCTAAAACTTACAACAATGTGGTTGTTGGCTATAATAAAAACTGCGCTCCTTCAAACTATCAATACACACACACATCTTCTAAGCCGCTTATCCTTCTGGGTCGCAGGGGAAGCTGGAGCCTATCCCAGCAGTCATTGGGTGGAAAGCCACCAGTCAATCGCAGGGCAGACACACAGACATATACTTTCACACCTTGGGGCAATTTAGTGTGTCCAATTGGCCTGACCGCATGTCTTTGGACAGTGGGAGAAAACCCACGTAGACACAGGGAGAAAATGCAAGCTCCACACAGAAAGGACCCCCGTCGCCCAGCCAGGGAATCTAACCCAGGCCTTCCTTGCTGTGAGGTGACAGCGCTACCCACTGCACCTCCGTGCCACCCTCTCAATACACAGAGTCACAGAATTGTTTACTCAGCAATAAAAACAAAACACCAGGCTTTATGTTTAGAATTTTGCATTTGGTAAAAAACGTCAATTTTGTCTAATAGTATAAAAATCTATTATAATTTATTGCAACTTTCAAAAGTTAATCCATTTGTATTTCTACCTTCATCTTATCTTAATGCATTGTGATTTTTGTCATGCTTGTGATGTTTTGTTTCATTTTTGCCTGAAGAAGAAGAAGAAAATGAAGATACTGTTTTTTTTGGACAGTGATGATCTGCTGTTTCTGCTGCTTACCAGCAAATCAGCATCCAAAACACAACATGTGCATACATACTGGTCTCTGCTGGTTTTTTTTTCTAGAAGGGTAGCACTGGCCAGCTAGCATGCTTGGACCAAAACCCTTTTCAAGTTGGTTTGAGTCTTTTGTTTTGAGCACTGCATTTACAGCATGTAGCGCTTCATTCTGTCCATCAGACTGGAGATTTTTACTCATTGTTTAAAGGGGATCTATTATTCTCATTTTCAGTGTTGATCATTTTATTTTAGGGCTCTATTAAAACAGATTTAAATGCTTCGATTATCTAAAAATACAATATCTGTGTACAATATCTGGCTGAAATGCTCTGTTAGAGCTCCTGTGTCTTTAAGCCCCGCCTCCCAATGATTGGTCAGCTCGCCCACTCTGTTCTGATCGGTCAGCCTCCAGAGTGGTTCTGCCCCTCCGGGTTCCACCCCTGTCCTGCAGTCTGCAGACAGACCCTTCTCTCCTGAGCAGCTGTAAACTCCACTGTGGCTGTTTCTCCAGCGGCGTCAGTTCTGCTGTATCAGTTTGATCCAGAGTGGATCCTGAAAGTCTGGTCAGCATCTTCTCCACACTCTACATCACTGAACACACTCTTCCTCCTCCAGTAGCCGCTGAGCGCTGTGTGAGGGGGCGGAGCTCACCAGTAGGCAGGCAAGTAAGGACTGTGTTATGAGATGATGTCATCTTGTAACAAAGGAAAAGCGCTGGGATTCCAACGAGGCATTCCAGGCAGCTGAGAAAAGTTTCTCCCTCTGGAGGGAACGCTGAGCTTTGGGACTCTGCAGAACGTTTACATTCACAAAAAGCTACAACACAATAAAGGAAAGGGACAAATCAGAAAAGGATCAGGTCCCCTTTAAAGCGTTCCGTTAAACGCGCTACCTTACTGCACTGTTTAGCGTAGCACACACTGAAGGATACTGTATGTGTTTGGTCTGAGGGTCGTATCTGGACAGCATTACAGTACAGGCTCCACAGCCTCCTCCTCCACAGCCGTACTTACTGCCCGTCAGCCGCACTGAACAAACGGTCAAGGACATTAAACACACACTCACAGCCTCCCTGACCTCCCACACCCACACAGGAAAACAACACATTTCAGATACATTCAGATACATATATATATATTTATATTAGAATCATACATTTCTGCCTATGTAACTTCTTTACTGCATTTTATTCATCTTCTCTTTCTCTTGTTTTCTATTACGTTCTGTCTTTCCTCTCTCTGCTTGTTATTGCTTCTTTCCTTTTCCCTTTCTTCTATCTACTTTTTTTATCACTTATCTCTCTTTCACTCTCTCCATCATGCTCTCTCCGTTTTCTTTTTCCCTGCTGTCTTCTTTTTTTATAGCTTTTTTCTTTCTCTTCCACTCTCTCATCACGCTCTCTTCTCCTCTTTCTTCTATTTTTTATTGCTTCTTTCTCTTTCACTCTCATCACGCTCTCTCTCTTTTCTTTTTTCCCATCTTCTATCTTCTATCTACTTTTTTACTGTTTTTTTTTCTCCTTCCCTCTCGTCCATTTACTTTTTATGGACAATGATGGTACAATGTTGACGTGCCTAATAAAGAGACAACTGAAGGTGTACATATATCTACATCTATCACTATATAAATATATACTGAAATCTATAAATATGTATTGAAATCACCTATTTGTCTTCTTTCTCTCTTCTTTATCTTCTTTCTCTCTCTTTCTCTGAGGTTCACTCGGCAGTGCACTCATTCACTCATTCGGTCCATTTCTCTGAAATGATCTTAACTCTCTCCTTGCTCCAAGTCAGACTTCACAAAAAGCTCCTATCGATTCCAAAACGAAGCTGAAAGATTTCTCTGAAAGTCTCCTTACAGAAAACACCTCAGTTATGAGCCTAAAGCAGCACTAATGAGGCTGATCAGAGCACCTGCTGAGACTCCTGCAGCACTTCAGCAGGTGAAGCTGAAAGGATACAGCTCTGTCTGAGGAAGCCGAGCAGCGTGGTCTCCGGGTCTGCATCGCTCACTGTCACCTGCAGCACAGCAGAACTTACTTTAATATATTTCAGACTTTTTCTCACGTCAGAATGAGGAACCAGTGTTGGAGAAGCGCTGACCTTCCACAGCTCCACAGTGGCAGGAAATACAGACCATAATAATCAGCTAGAGCGCATTAAAGGCGTTTATATACACATAGAGCTCCTTACCTTTTTCCCATTCACATAAAAAGTCAGAACGTCGCTCTTCTGCTGCTCAGCCATGTTCTAAACTTCCAGCTGGAACTACTTTCACCCTGCCTGGGCCCTGAGGAAGTGCAGAGAGGCCGTGTTCACAGAGAAACGCCCCCTCTGTTAAAAATAAACACCCCTTAAAGGGCCAACGCAGCCTTAGAGAGGCCTTAAAGGGCCCAACTGATTCAGTAAGATATTAGAGTAAAGGGTGACTTCAGAAGTTCCTCCTTTTATTTACACACATTGGACACAATAAATACGTGAACGATTATCACCCTGTTTCAACAAACGATACTGCTGTACATCATAAGTGTATTAATTATAAATACCGCATTTAATTTACTGTCATTTGTTTTCATATGGAAACAACAGAATGGGGCCTAAAATGGAACCTTGAGGAATGCAGCAATCCTTGAAATTTCATGATGAATGGATCTTTAGAAATTCTCCCAGAATTAATTGAAATAAAACCACTTCACATTAACTTACATTGAAAGTGAAGATTTCTTTTGCTCTCTACTGTAAAGTTATGATAATGGAGATAACTGGACAGTGACAGTATGCAAACAAGCTCTATTCTGATTGGCTGTGTCTCATTCAAAGAGCAATCCCAAGTTAAATACTCATTTAAACATCAGCATGAGTGGGCAGAGCTGACCTGCTGCAGGCTGAGTAGTTTAATATGTGGAAATGTGTTGCAGGTTGCTGTGTCAATTGAGTTTCCATATGTGGAATGTATAGATGTGGTTGTTATTTGAATCTTTATCCATATTTACAGACTACATCAAACCCTGTTTTTTAAAAATTAAAAAAAGTTTGATTTTTCATGGTATGGATTTTTCTTTTTTTTTAGAATTTTTTTTGGACACGAAAGAGTAACACGCTCTAAAAAAAGGGAACCGCTCTCTTTTCTGAGCAGGTACTTTCCATGAATAGATTTTTATGCTTCGAAACTTTTTAAAAATGTACTATGACCTTTGGTGTTTTTTAATAACTTCTTTCAGATGTTTAAATGAATGTCAAAGAGCTGAAATAATGAAGCTATTAACACTGAATAAAAATACTGATATAGCAGAAAATCCAAAAATGATGTCAAAATTTTAGGAAAAACATCAAAAAGTACAAATTCCAGATAAAATGATTTAATATGGCCCATTATACACAGAGGACACATTTAGTAGCCGGATTTATCAATAAATTATAACATTATATCAGCAATTAACAGTGATAAGATTACAGGATGAATCACTTCAGCTACAGAAGAGCTGTGGTCAGTTGTAAGTGACCCACAGTAGGGTGAGAATCTCAACACTTGTAGAGAGTGTTGATCCTCAGGATGTCGATGGCGGACAGGTCCACTCTCTGTCCGATCTGCACTGATGCATCAGGAATAGGAGTGATGGTGTCCCGCCCGTTGATGGAGAAAGCGGTTTTCCCATAGTGCATCACGGAGGAGTAGTCGTATGGGGTGTTGAGGTTGTTGGTGTTCTCCTTGTTGAAATTGTACTGCATTGCTGGCGAGATGTTTGCCCAGTTGATCCTAACGTAGCTGTCACGGTCACTCCTGGTCTGCTCGTGGTAGAAACCTAGCGCGTGGTTCAGCTCGTGCTGGGCGATGCCGTGGTACACACAGCCGTTCCTGCTGAGGGAGACCACCTGCAGACCACCTGTTCTGCCCACTGGAGAGTAGCACCTGAGAGGAAATGGAGAAGATTGTCCACATCACTGAAGTAAAGCTGTGGACAGTTAACTTAAAACAGAGTAAAGCTGATCTAAAAGCTCTTCAGATGGTTCAGCTGGTCTCACCCATCTCTGTTCTCAATGCTGAGGTAGTCAGTTTCAGTGGTTCTGGAAACAAAGCGAATGCAGGTTTTGCTGTGGAAGGTCATCATAGCGCTGGCAATTACATACCAGTCAAAGAATGCTGTAAAGGAAATAATCAATGATCAATGAGCATTAATAAATCAGATAATGAGAAATGTAGAATGTGAAGAAGGAGCTTTTCCTTACAGAAATCACTGCTCAGTGTGAAAGGAACCTGCACTAAGCCAGTTGAGGACTTCTTCCAGAAGCAGTTGTTGTTGGGGCAGAGCAGAGCGTTCCTGGTTCTGGGTAAGACTATGTCTCCCTCCACCAACAGTTCCCTGGATCCTTCACACACAGATGGAGATGGAAATTTGATTAGGAAAAGCAGAGTTTTGGAATATGAAGGACAAATATAAACCATGCAGATTTAGAATCAGTAGAATCAGCAGGTTTTCTGACCGTTGTTGGTTGTCAGAATGTTTGCTGTGATGTCCACAAGTTGAGGCTCCATGAGAGGGACAGCCTGCGAGAGGCCGAGCAGCAGCAGGGCTAGAATGGAGAGAGAGGCTGTGGGCTCCATGTTGCTTCAGTGAGTGGAGATGATCTGGATGCTCCTTCACCGTAGCTCAGTGTCTGAAGCCTTTCGTACCTGGCCTTTTATACACATGGACACTCATCAGTGTGGCTGTCTGGGGATTGAAGCTAGGCTCTAGTGTCCACTGTCTAATGTGTTTATCTAAAGGGAGGTCCTCTGGACTCAGATTGTTAAGACTGGACATATCTCCTCTTACTCAGCATATATCTTCTTTTGGGTTCCTCATGGTTTCATTGTAGGGCCTATTTTATTCTCTTAAAGTCCCATTTTCTATTTTCATTGCTCTGTTGCTACACAGTTCTACTTGTGAGTGATACTGATTCACACATTCAATTTGTCTAATATGTGTAACTAGAGGTAGGAGACTCTGAACCCACCAGCTGCTCTAAAACCTTACTGAATTAGTGTGGTTCTGAGTTTGTTTGGTTAATCTCCACTAATGGTCAAGTGTTATTTGTGTGCTTATAGTGGGCTCTTATTTTTGGGAGTAACTCGAGTGGTAAAAAGTTCTACTCATACTTGTAATCTTGCAAAATCAACCAGTAAATACATACAATGCTATAATAAAATGCATCACAGAAATGTTAAAGTTCTCTTTAAGAATTATATGATGGAGACATTTGAGTTTAAAATAAGAGCCTGAAATTTTGAAGCTTTTTCATTTTCAGGCAAAAAAAAACAAATTTTCTTGAAATATTTGAAAGAAAAAGAAAAGAAATTAATAAAGTAAATAATTGCAACAGACAAAATTTGAAACTTAAAATAAAAAATATATATTATTCAATAATCAATACTTTCACCTTTTTAAGAAAGCAATAAAGGAAAAGTCAGGCTTGTTAATTTCTAGTTGTGTTCTTTAGAGCTCAAATCTGAGATGAAAGTATTAGTCTTAATTAAATTACAAGTTTAATTTAAATACATTTCTACTGCTCAGGATATAAGCTAGCTTGCACACTCTACTTTCATAATAATTCTAGTTAGTATTACAAAAGGTGAAAAGAAGCAGGAACGCATGTTTTATTCATGTCATTTAAAGGTGTTTGTTATTTAATTTCAGACAAAAAATCTGGTCCTCAGTCGTGAAGTGCTTAGAAATGAATGAGAATACATTTATTAAGATGTTTACAATTAATGTTTGTAAATGGCAGTGAATTGCCAATAACATCTAAACAAATGTTTACGTCTGTTTATTTGGGTACTGAAACTTTAAGACAGTTTTTCAACCTATTCATATTATTAGTCCAAAATTAATAAATAAAAATAATTGTTAAAAAGCCAGCATTTTTGTAGTTGCACCAAATGATTTTCTTTGGCAAAAGAATTTTTGGTAAAAATCGTTTTCAATATTCAGAATTTTCCCAGAAGAAACATTGTTTTCAAAGGAATGTAGATATTTCATGACCTACGGATAATATCACATCTTATTTTCTGTATTGTTACTCACTGTTTTAGTTCTGTCTCATTTGTCTTTATTTTAAACTCAAACTTATAATATTACAGTAATCATCACTATCTGTTTAATAACACTGGCCACTCTGTGGCCAAGTTTGTTTTTAACTCTAATGATACATTGGTATATACTGGTCTCTATTCTGATCAGAACATTCTTCTCCAAGAATTTCCAGATTAAAATTCTCTAGATTCCACCATAAATGCAGTCCAACTCAAACTGTGGAGTCGGAAAACAACTGACATGAAAATCGTTTTATTAATGTTATTACATGATGTTCTTACATATTTTATAAAGCCATTAAATATCATAACATTTCATTTTTACATTTAACCATCAACTGCTCAGAGGTACACTTTGATTAACCTCAGAAAAACTCTGATGCTAATGCTGATGATATACAGTAGTATAATGTGTTCAGACTGGATCAAAACGTTGTAGAAGTTTATTGTGTCTCATGTGTAACTAAAGGGAGGAGCCTGTGAACTCACCAGTTACTCTTATATCTTACTGACTCATAGCGGAATTCTGAGTTTCTTTATTGCTCATTTTTATTAGTGAATAAACTGTAGGTTTAGGTAATTCCAAGTCAATTGGCTCTATTTGTTTTGTATGAGGCATATTTGTCTTTAGAATGGTAATCCTCTCAGAATATTAAGATTATGACAGAGCAATGACATGTTTTATTAAGATATTGCACGTTTCCTGATGTAAAGTAATACCTTTTTCTACACAAAATTCCACCATCATGAGTGCAAGAAGAGTGTTGACAGCGATGTGTACAATTACTGTTTTATTCAAGTTTCATTGTATGTTTGATTTAAAATTTCAAACATTTTTCATGAAAGTAATAGACAATGTAAAGGACAAGATGTACTTTCAAATGATGTCAAAAATTAAAAATTGAGGAAAATGGAGATACTAGGTTTTGCTCCAATAACAGCAGTATGTTGATAATATTTTCATACATCAAAAAATGTAAAAACAGCCAATAGCAGAGGTGAACATGATTGGTCAGTGCCATTTTGTCACCAGGGGACGCTCGCAAGAATCTAAAAGAGGGCGAATGAAATAATTTTGTCGTCTGAAAAATCGCTTGGTGTGCAAGATACCTTTAGTTATACACGTGTGCTGTTATCCAAATACATCACACAAAGGAATCGTGTTTGGTGGGCAGAGGTCTTATGTCTTTGAAGTGCACAAAATATTAAGAAAAGATCAGAGCAAAATCAAAAATATTTCATTTACTTATTCAGGTTCATGATATAGATGATGTTTTATAATTTGCTGCTCATCATTCTACTGGACATTCAGAGACCTGTGTTTAAAATGTGTACATGAGTTTTTACATATGGATAGACTGTTATGTTAGAATTTTGAGCAATTCTGTAAATTCAAACATTTTTAATTCTAATTTGAAAATTTACCTTACATCATAATATCTATCAGTCTAGTGATGAAGAGTGATGACTGAGGTTATGTTAAACTAATGTTCTGTTATTTGGTAAATAAACTGTCTTTGCTTGTAATGAAGAATTGATGCTCATTGTCAGAATCAAGATTTAAAATATTTGCATGGTGACAATAAAAAGTATATGTCAAATTTCGCTGTGAATTCATTTAAACTGCTGCCTACACATCACTGTGATGGAATAAATGTAAGAATTGTAATCCTCTTTCAGACATTGTAATAGATGTCAAAGAGTTGAACTATTGAGGCGATTAACATGGTATAATAAAATTTACGTTGTGATGACCACCTTTAATGAACAACATGATATTCAAAGAAAACACTCCAGCTTAAATGCTTTGCTTTTTTTATTATGCAATGATGATATTTATCACTAATATTAATCATTAAACTATGACATTGTTATATCAGCCATTGACGACAACAAGAACATAACAGGATGAATCACTTCAGCTACAGAAGAGCTATGGTCAGTTGTAAGTGACCCACAGTAGGGTGAGAATCTCAACACTTGTAGAGAGTGTTGATCCTCAGGATGTCGATGGCAGACAGGTCCACTCTCTGTCCGATCTGCACTGATGCATCAGGAATAGGAGTGATGGTGTCCCGCCCGTTGATGGAGAAAGCGGTTTTCCCATAGTGCATCACGGAGGAGTAGTCGTATGGGGTGTTGAGGTTGTTGGTGTTCTCCTTGTTGAAATTGTACTGCATTGCTGGCGAGATGTTTTCCCAGTTGATCCTCACGTAGCGGTCGCGGTCACTCCTGGTCTGCTCGTGGTAGAAACCCAGCGCGTGGTTCAGCTCGTGCTGGACGATGCCGTGGTACACGCAGCCGTTCCTGTTCAGGGAGACCACCTGCTTCCCACCTGATCTGCCCACTGGAGAGTAGCACCTGAGAAGAAATGGAGAAGATTGTCCACATCACTGAAGTAAAGCTGTGGACAGTTAACTTAAAACAGAGTAAAGCTGATCTAAAAGCTCTTCAGATGGTTCAGCTGGTCTCACCCATCTCTGTTCTCAATGCTGAGGTAGTCAGTTTCAGTGGTTCTGAGAACAAAGCGAATGCAGGTTTTGCTGTGGAAAGTCGCCATGGCACCGGCAATTACAGACCTGTCAGAGGATGCTGTAAAGGAAATGATCAATAAACAATCAGATAATAGCATTAATTAGATAACGGGAAATGTAGAATGTGAAGAACAAACTTTTACTCACAGAAATCACTGCTCACTGTGAAAGGAACCTGCACTAAACCAGTTGAGGACTTCTTCCAAAAGCAGTTGTTGCTGGGGCAGACCAGAGCGTTTCTGGTTCTTGGGAGGACTATGTCTCCCTCCACCAACAGTTCCCTGGATCCTTCACACACAGATGGAGATGGAAATTTGATTAGGAAAAGCAGAGTTTTGGAAAATGTAGTTCAGACATAAACAGTGATCATCTAGAATCAATATAATCAGCAGGTTATCTGACCATTGTTAGTGGTCAGAATGGTTTCTGTGATGTCCACATGCTGAGGTTCCATGAGCGGGACAGCCTGCGAGAGGCCGAGCAGCAGCAGGGCTAGAATGGAGAGAGAGGCTGTGGGCTCCATGTTGCTTCAGTGAGTGGAGATGATCTGGATGCTCCTTCACCGTAGCTCAGTGTCTGAAGCCTTTCGTACCTGGCCTTTTATACACATGGACACTCATCGGTGTGGCTGTCTGGGGATTGAAGCTAGGCTCTAGTGTCCACTGTCTAATGTGTTTATCTAAAGGGAGGTCCTCTGGACTCAGATTGTTAAGACTGGACATATCTCCTCTTACTCAGCATATATCTTCTTTTGGGTTCCTCATGGTTTCATTGTAGGGCCTATTTTATTCTCTTAAAGTCCCATTTTCTATTTTCATTGCTCTGTTGCTACACAGTTCTACTTGTGAGTGATACTGATTCACACATTCAATTTGTCTAATATGTGTAACTAGAGGTAGGAGACTCTGAACCCACCAGCTGCTCTAAAACCTTACTGAATTAGTGTGGTTCTGAGTTTGTTTGGTTAATCTCCACTAATGGTCAAGTGTTCTTTGTGTGCTTATAGTGGCCTCTTATTTTTGGGAGTAACTCGAACGGTAAGAAGTTCTACTCATACTTGTAATCTTGCAAAATCAACCAGTAAATACTTACAATGCTATAATAAAATGCATCACAGAAATGTTAAAGTTCTCTTTAAGAATTATATGATGGAGACATTTGAGTTTAAAATAAGAGCCTGAAATTTTGAAGCTTTTTCATTTTCAGGCAATTTTCTTGAAATATTTGAAAGAAAAGAAAAAAAATTAATAAAGTAAATAATTGCAACAGACAAAATTTGAAACTTAAAATAAAAAATATATATTATTCAATAATCAATACTTTCACCTTTTTAAGAAAGCAATAAAGGAAAAGTCAGGCTTGTTAATTTCTAGTTGTGTTCTTTAGAGCTCAAATCTGAGATGAACGTATTAGTCTTAATTAAATTACAAGTTTAATTTAAATACATTTCTACTGCTCAGGATATAAGCTAGCTTGCACTCTCCTCTTATAATAATTCTAGTTATTATTACAAAAGGTGAAAAGAAGCAGGAACGCATGTTTTATTCATGTCATTTAAAGGTGTTTGTTATTTAATTTCAGACAAAAAATCTGGTCCTCAGTCGTGAAGTGCTTAGAAATGAATGAGAATACATTTATTAAGATGTTTACAATTAATGTTTGTAAATGGCAGTGAATTGCCAATAACATCTAAACAAATGTTTACGTCTGTTTATTTGGGTACTGAAACTTTAAGACAGTTTTTCAACCTATTCATATTATTAGTCCAAAATTAATAAATAAAAATAATTGTTAAAAAGCCAGCATTTTTGTAGTTGCACCAAATGATTTTCTTTGGCAAAAGAATTTTTGGTAAAACTCATTTTCAATATTCAGAATTTTCCCAGAAGAAACATTGTTTTCAAAGGAATGTAGATATTTCATGACCTACGGATAATATCACATCTTATTTTCTGTATTGTTACTCACTGTTTTAGTTCTGTCTCATTTGTCTTTATTTTAAACTCAAACTTATAATATTACAGTAATCATCACTATCTGTTTAATAACACTGGCCACTCTGTGGCCAAGTTTGTTTTTAACTCTAATGATACATTGGTATATACTGGTCTCTATTCTGATCAGAACATTCTTCTCCAAGAATTTCCAGATTAAAATTCTCTAGATTCCACCATAAATGCAGTCCAACTCAAACTGTGGAGTCGGAAAACAACTGACATGAAAATCGTTTTATTAATGTTATTACATGATGTTCTTACATATTTTATAAAGCCATTAAATATCATAACATTTCATTTTTACATTTAACCATCAACTGCTCAGAGGTACACTTTGATTAACCTCAGAAAAACTCTGATGCTAATGCTGATGATATACAGTAGTATAATGTGTTCAGACTGGATCAAAACGTTGTAGAAGTTTATTGTGTCTCATGTGTAACTAAAGGGAGGAGCCTGTGAACTCACCAGTTACTCTTATATCTTACTGACTCATAGTGGAATTCTGAGTTTCTTTATTGCTCATTTTTATTAGTGAATAAACTGTAGGTTTAGGTAATTCCAAGTCAATTGGCTCTATTTGTTTTGTATGAGGCATATTTGTCTTTAGAATGGTAATCCTCTCAGAATATTAAGATTATGACAGAGCAATGACATGTTTTATTAAGATATTGCACGTTTCCTGATGTAAAGTAATACCTTTTTCTACACAAAATTCCACCATCATGAGTGCAAGAAGAGTGTTGACAGCGATGTGTACAATTACTGTTTTATTCAAGTTTCATTGTATGTTTGATTTAAAATTTCAAACATTTTTCATGAAAGTAATAGACAATGTAAAGGACAAGATGTACTTTCAAATGATGTCAAAAATTAAAAATTGAGGAAAATGGAGATACTAGGTTTTGCTCCAATAACAGCAGTATGTTGATAATATTTTCATACATCAAAAAATGTAAAAACAGCCAATAGCAGAGGTGAACATGATTGGTCAGTGCCATTTTGTCACCAGGGGACGCTCGCAAGAATCTAAAAGAGGGCGAATGAAATAATTTTGTCGTCTGAAAAATCGCTTGGTGTGCAAGATACCTTTAGTTATACACGTGTGCTGTTATCCAAATACATCACACAAAGGAATCGTCTTTGGTGGGCAGAGGTCTTATGTCTTTGAAGTGCACAAAATATTAAGAAAAGATCAGAGCAAAATCAAAAATATTTCATTTACTTATTCAGGTTCATGATATAGATGATGTTTTATAATTTGCTGCTCATCATTCTACTGGACATTCAGAGACCTGTGTTTAAAATGTGTACATGAGTTTTTACGTATGGATAGACTGTTATGTTAGAATTTTGAGCAATTCTGTAAATTCAAACATTTTTAATTCTAATTTGAAAATTTACCTTACATTATAATATCTATCAGTCTAGTGATGAAGAGTGATGACTGAGGTTATGTTAAACTAATGTTCTGTTATTTGGTAAATAAACTGTCTTTGCTTGTAATGAAGAATTGATGCTCATTGTCAGAATCAAGAGTTAAAATATTTGCATGGTGACAATAAAAAGTATATGTCAAATTTCGCTGTGAATTCATTTAAACTGCTGCCTACACATCACTGTGATGGAATAAATGTAAGAATTGTAATCCTCTTTCAGACATTGTAATAGATGTCAAAGAGTTGAACTATTGAGGCGATTAACATGGTATAATAAAATTTACGTTGTGATGACCACCTTTAATGAACATGATATTCAAAGAAAACACTCCAGTTTAAATGCTTTGCTTTTTTTATTATGCAATGATGATATTTATCACTAATATTAATCATTAAACTATGACATTGTTATATCAGCCATTGACGACAAAAAGAACATGACAGGATGAATCACTTCAGCTACAGAAGAGCTATGGTCAGTTGTAAGTGACCCACAGTAGGGTGAGAATCTCAACACTTGTAGAGAGTGTTGATCCTCAGGATGTCGATGGCAGACAGGTCCACTCTCTGTCCGATCTGCACTGATGCATCAGGAAAAGGAGTGATGGTGTCCCGCCCGTTGATGGAGAAAGCGGTTTTCCCATAGTGCATCACGGAGGAGTAGTCGTATGGTGTGTTGAGGTTGTTGGTGTTCTCCTTGTTGAAATTGTACTGCATTGCTGGCGAGATGTTTTCCCAGTTGATCCTCACGTAGCGGTCGCGGTCACTCCTGGTCTGCTCGTGGTAGAAACCCAGCGCGTGGTTCAGCTCGTGCTGGACGATGCCGTGGTACACGCAGCCGTTCCTGTTCAGGGAGACCACCTGCTTCCCACCTGATCTGCCCACTGGAGAGTAGCACCTGAGAAGAAATGGAGAAGATTGTCCACATCACTGAAGTAAAGCTGTGGACAGTTAACTTAAAACAGAGTAAAGCTGATCTAAAAGCTCTTCAGATGGTTCAGCTGGTCTCACCCATCTCTGTTCTCAATGCTGAGGTAGTCAGTTTCAGTGGTTCTGAGAACAAAGCGAATGCAGGTTTTGCTGTGGAAAGTCGCCATGGCACCGGCAATTACAGACCTGTCAGAGGATGCTGTAAAGGAAATGATCAATAAACAATCAGATAATAGCATTAATTAGATAACGGGAAGTGTAGAATGTGAAGAACAAACTTTTACTCACAGAAATCACTGCTCACTGTGAAAGGAACCTGCACTAAACCAGTTGAGGACTTCTTCCAAAAGCAGTTGTTGCTGGGGCAGAGCAGAGCGTTTCTGGTTCTTGGGAGGACTATGTCTCCCTCCACCAACAGTTCCCTGGATCCTTCACACACAGATGGAGATGGAAATTTGATTAGGAAAAGCAGAGTTTTGGAAAATGAAGGTCAAATATAAACCATGCAGATTTAGAATCAGTAGAATCAGCAGGTTTTCTGACCGTTGTTGGTTGTCAGAATGTTTGCTGTGATGTCCACAAGTTGAGGCTCCATGAGAGGGACAGCCTGCGAGAGGCCGAGCAGCAGCAGGGCTAGAATGGAGAGAGAGGCTGTGGGCTCCATGTTGCTTCAGTGAGTGGAGATGATCTGGATGCTCCTTCACCGTAACTCAGTGTCTGAAGCCTTTCGTACCTGGCCTTTTATACATATGGACACTCATCGGTGTGGCTGTCTGGGGATTGAAGCTAGGCTCTAGTGTCCACTGTCTAATGTGTTTATCTAAAGGGAGGTCTTCTGGACTCAGATTGTTAAGACTGGACATATCTCCTCTTACTCAGCATATATCTTCTTTTGGGTTCCTCATGGTTTCATTGTGGGGCCTATTTTATTCTCTTAAAGTCCCATTTTCTATTTTCATTGCTCTGTTGCTACACAGTTCTACTTGTGAGTGATACTGATTCACACATTCAATTTGTCTAATATGTGTAACTAGAGGTAGGAGACTCTGAACCCACCAGCTGCTCTAAAACCTTACTGAATTAGTGTGGTTCTGAGTTTGTTTGGTTAATCTCCACTAATGGTCAAGTGTTCTTTGTGTGCTTATAGTGGGCTCTTATTTTTGGGAGTAACTCGAATGGTAAAAAGTTCTACTCATACTTGTAATCTTGCAAAATCAACCAGTAAATACATACAATGCTATAATAAAATGCATCACAGAAATGTTAAAGTTCTCTTTAAGAATTATATGATGGAGACATTTGAGTTTAAAATAAGAGCCTGAAATTTTGAAGCTTTTTCATTTTCAGGCACAAATTTTCTTGAAATATTTGAAAGAAAAAGAAAAGAAATTAATAAAGTAAATAATTGCAACAGACAAAATTTGAAACTTAAAATAAAAAATATATATTATTCAAGAATCAATACTTTCACCTTTTTAAGAAAGCAATAAAGGAAAAGTCAGGCTTGTTAATTTCTAGTTGTGTTCTTTAGAGCTCAAATCTGAGATGAAAGTATTAGTCTTAATTAAATTACAAGTTTAATTTAAATACATTTCTACTGCTCAGGATATAAGCTAGCTTGCACTCTCCTCTTATAATAATTCTAGTTATTATTACAAAAGGTGAAAAGAAGCAGGAACGCATGTTTTATTCATGTCATTTAAAGGTGTTTGTTATTTAATTTCAGACAAAAAATCTGGTCCTCAGTCGTGAAGTGCTTAGAAATGAATGAGAATACATTTATTAAGATGTTTACAATTAATGTTTGTAAATGGCAGTGAATTGCCAATAACATCTAAACAAATGTTTATGTCTGTTTATTTGGGTACTGAAACTTTAAGACAGTTTTTCAACCTATTCATATTATTAGTCCAAAATTAATAAATAAAAATAATTGTTAAAAAGCCAGCATTTTTGTAGTTGCACCAAATGATTTTCTTTGGCAAAAGAATTTTTGGTAAAAATCGTTTTCAATATTCAGAATTTTCCCAGAAGAAACATTGTTTTCAAAGGAATGTAGATATTTCATGACCTACGGATAATATCACATCTTATTTTCTGTATTGTTACTCACTGTTTTAGTTCTGTCTCATTTGTCTTTATTTTAAACTCAAACTTATAATATTACAGTAATCATCACTATCTGTTTAATAACACTGGCCACTCTGTGGCCAAGTTTGTTTTTAACTCTAATGATACATTGGTATATACTGGTCTCTATTCTGATCAGAACATTCTTCTCCAAGAATTTCCAGATTAAAATTCTCTAGATTCCACCATAAATGCAGTCCAACTCAAACTGTGGAGTCGGAAAACAACTGACATGAAAATCGTTTTATTAATGTTATTACATGATGTTCTTACATATTTTATAAAGCCATTAAATATCATAACATTTCATTTTTACATTTAACCATCAACTGCTCAGAGGTACACTTTGATTAACTTCAGAAAAACTCTGATGCTAATGCTGATGATATACAGTAGTATAATGTGTTCAGACTGGATCAAAACGTTGTAGAAGTTTATTGTGTCTCATGTGTAACTAAAGGGAGGAGCCTGTGAACTCACCAGTTACTCTTATATCTTACTGACTCATAGTGGAATTCTGAGTTTCTTTATTGCTCATTTTTATTAGTGAATAAACTGTAGGTTTAGGTAATTCCAAGTCAATTGGCTCTATTTGTTTTGTACGAGGCATAATTGTCTTTAGAATGGTAATCCTCTCAGAATATTAAGATTATGACAGAGCAATGACATGTTTTATTAAGATATTGCACGTTTCCTGATGTAAAGTAATACCTTTTTCTACACAAAATTCCACCATCATGAGTGCAAGAAGAGTGTTGACAGCGATGTGTACAATTACTGTTTTATTCAAGTTTCATTGTATGTTTGATTTAAAATTTCAAACATTTTTCATGAAAGTAATAGACAATGTAAAGGACAAGATGTACTTTCAAATGATGTCAAAAATTAAAAATTGAGGAAAATGGAGATACTAGGTTTTGCTCCAATAACAGCAGTATGTTGATAATATTTTCATACATCAAAAAATGTAAAAACAGCCAATAGCAGAGGTGAACATGATTGGTCAGTGCCATTTTGTCACCAGGGGACGCTCGCAAGAATCTAAAAGAGGGCAAATGAAATAATTTTGTCGTCTGAAAAATCGCTTGGTGTGCAAGATACCTTTAGTTATACACGTGTGCTGTTATCCAAATACATCACACAAAGGAATCGTCTTTGGTGGGCAGAGGTCTTATGTCTTTGAAGTGCACAAAATATTAAGAAAAGATCAGAGCAAAATCAAAAATATTTCATTTACTTATTCAGGTTCATGATATAGATGATGTTTTATAATTTGTTGCTCATCATTCTACTGGACATTCAGAGACCTGTGTTTAAAATGTGTACATGAGTTTTTACGTATGGATAGACTGTTATGTTAGAATTTTGAGCAATTCTGTAAATTCAAACATTTTTAATTCTAATTTGAAAATTTACCTTACATTATAATATCTATCAGTCTAGTGATGAAGAGTGATGACTGAGGTTATGTTAAACTAATGTTCTGTTATTTGGTAAATAAACTGTCTTTGCTTGTAATGAAGAATTGATGCTCATTGTCAGAATCAAGATTTAAAATATTTGCATGGTGACAATAAAAAGTATATGTCAAATTTCGCTGTGAATTCATTTAAACTGCTGCCTACACATCACTGTGATGGAATAAATGTAAGAATTGTAATCCTCTTTCAGACATTGTAATAGATGTCAAAGAGTTGAACTATTGAGGCGATTAACATGGTATAATAAAATTTACGTTGTGATGACCACCTTTAATGAACATGATATTCAAAGAAAACACTCCAGTTTAAATGCTTTGCTTTTTTTATTATGCAATGATGATATTTATCACTAATATTAATCATTAAACTATGACATTGTTATATCAGCCATTGACGACAACATGACAGGATGAATCACTTCGGCTACAGAGGAGCTGTGGTCAGTTGTAAGTGACCCACAGTAGGGTGAGAATCTCAGCACCCGTAGAGGGTGTTGATCCTCAGGATGTCGATGGCGGACAGGTCCACTCTCTGTCCGATCTGCACTGATGCATCAGGAATAGGAGTGATGGTGTCCCACCCGTTGATGGAGAAAGCGGTTTTCCCATAGTGCATCACGGAGGAGTAGTCGTATGGCGTGTTGAGGTTGTTGGTGTTCTCCTTGTTGAAATTGTACTGCATTGCTGGCGAGATGTTTGCCCAGTTGATCCTCACGTAGCTGTGAACAAAGCGGATGCAGGTTCTGCTGTGGAAGGTCGCCATGGTGCCAGCAATTACAGACCTGTCAGAGGATGCTGTAAACGAAACGATCAATAAATAATCAGATAATAATGTTAATAAATTAGACTTAGTTAGTCCACCCTGCAGGACGGGCCGTGCGGTGCGCTGTTTTAGAGCGCGGGGACGATATGCTGATCACCAGCGGGAGACACCCCTTCCTGGGGAAGTATAAGGTACTGAGGACCTGTCGTACAGTTAGGTTCAGAACTTTGCCTCCTGAGTGGTTTTATAACACTGAAGCGTGTTTTCCTGTTTTCTCAGGTTGGTTATATGAATGATGGCACTATTCTGGCTGCTGATATAACCTACTACAGCAACGGGGGCTGCACACTGGACGAGTCTTTAATTGTGAGTCTGCTTTTTTAGCAAATGTGCAAAAAAACCAATATTTTGTTGTTTACAACATTTAGAGTCTCATTTGTAATCTAAGCATTTATACCAAAAATTAAGCTCTAAAATAATGTCTACACTTCTAGTTGTGTATAGTTATGTCGGTTTTTATTGTACTCTATTGTACTGTATTGTATTGTACTGTACTTTTATTATCACATAATACAAATATGTATAAATAATTGAATAGTTCTTTAATGTATGTTCTGTTAGGAAAAGTTATGACTACTTTCTGTTTGTTCAGGCGACAAAAAAGGACGAAAACAGCAAAAATGACAAAGACTGTACAAAAAGACTGTGTAAATCTAATATTTCTCCTAAACAGGACTTTACACACAACAACAACTGATCAAATTCACATCATAATAAAATATCTCCTCTTCTACTTACAAACACTAAACTGGTATCTATTAAACATTTAGAATCTGCACTTTCCACACAAACTCTCCAGTGTTTCTATGAACTATGAGACAGAAATTATTCATGTAAAATTACAGCATGACTCCGTGATCACTGGAGATAACTGTAACTTCTACGAGCCTTTAGGACGAAGCAGGGGGCAGTTTCTGCCCTCCTACAAGGCCTTCAGAGGCTTCGGCGGCCCCCAGGGGCTCACCATCATCGATAGCGTTCTGCACGAATTGCCGGCTAAATGTGGCTTAACTGCACACCAGGTGAGACTGAGGACAACAAGAGAAGGCTGTTTACTGTGGTTAATACACTTCTTACTGTTTCATAAAGAGCTGTGTTTTTGGATGTCAGTCATTATTGACAGCAGTGAACAAAGGCAGAACTGAATTACAGCCCGTCTTAAAGTAACTCTGAAAACTGAATTAAGGTAACGTTTTGCCCCAAATGTGGTCAGTCAGCCAAGATATGTTTCGTGTCTGAAGTTGCTTCTTTAGTTTTAGCACTGGAGCTACAGGCTAATGTAGCTAACAATTAATAAGAGTTTATAACCCACCAATTAGCATTAGCATACCCCACCGATTAGCAACCAGCATCTATTTCATTGCACACAGGAGCACTAATGACCAATAACTTTAACCTAATAACGGCTAATAACTTTAAACAATATAACTTAATATAACCATATATATAACTTTATATACCCTTATAACCTTATAATATCACCTTATGTACCATTATAACCTTATAATATAACCTTATAATATAACGAAATATAAGTTTATGTACCCTTATAACCTTATAATATAATCTTATAATATAACGAAATATAAGTTTATGCACCCTTATAACCTTATAATATAACCTTATAATATAACGAAATATAAGTTTATGCACCCTTATAACCTTATAATATAACCTTATAATATAACCTTATAATAAAACCACATATACGTTTATGTACCCTTATAACCTTATAATATAACCTTATAATATAACCTTATAATATAACCTTATAATAAAACCACATATAATATTAATTATGTACTCTTATAACCTTACAATATAACCTTATATACCCTTGTAATATAACCTATATATATAAAACCTTTAACCTAATAACTTATAAATTTAACCAAACTAACTGCCATTCACACCTCTGTTGTTAATGAGCAGGTTGGTGATTGGGCCATGTTCAGATTTGCATAACATAGTTACTGTATTCATTATAAAAATAGCTGTAAATTTACAGTATATTTTTTACAGTAAAATGTTGGGTTTATTTAGTGTCATACTGTAAAACATTGTCATTTAGAGTGATGCATTGCTTTATAGTCACATACCAGTCAAAACAATGCATAGCGGGAAGTCTGACAGTGTATTTACTGTGAAATTTACAGTAATTTATTGGTCCATAACTGTTAAGCAACTATGCAGTAAAATACCATGAAATATTTACAGATTACTACTGTAAATGTTTTACAGTACTTTACTGTAAACATTTCTGCTGCCAGGAATTTTACAGTGTAATGCTATATTGTGTGCTCAGCTACCAATTTATGCTTAAATCAAACTACAGTATCACTGCTGTACACTTAGCAAAGATGGCTCTTCAAGGGTTCTTTGGTAAAGACAATGGTTCTATTTAGAAGCATGGGTTGCACTTAGAACCATTTAGCTTTAATGGCTCTTTGCATGGTGAAATCGTTCTTCAGATTGATGGAGAATGTGTTGTATATGGTTGTGGCACCAAAAAGCGTTCTGCTATTGTTACAAGCCTTTTTGGTTTAGCCTTTTTTAATATTTAATCTAAGTTTAATATTTAATTGAAGTTTGATATTTAATCTAAGTTTAATATTAATTCAAGTTTGATATTTCACCATCAGTATTTCTAGACAGTGTGCCTCACTGTGACAACCAGCCCCGCGTTCCTTTAGTATCAATTAGACGTTTGGACTCATAGAAGGTTTTTCTTTGGTTTTACTTTTTTCCACATTTTTGGACCAACATACGAGACCAAAAAGTGTTTAATCCAAACTTTCTGTTTCAGATGCTTTAGTATCTGTGAGTATCTATATGTTTAGTATCTATATTGAAAATTACTTGGAAAAAAGTCTGGTTTCACATTAAAAGTAAAGTAGTTTTTTTTCCTCTCCTGTATATATATATATATATATATATATATATCTATATATATATATATATATATATATAATTAAAACATAAACCACGTCCAAGCATTTGACTGGAATTTTTCTTTTGAGCCCAGCTCCTCAATAAGTAGGACAGTGACTCAGCAGGTTCTGCAGCCAGCAGAACTTTGGCATGAAGTAACAGCAGAGAGAGATTAAGAAGCTGTGAATGAAGAATTACTGCAATCCTCAGGACTAACACGACTATACTGTAATATTATAACATAATAACAACACGTTTATCACTGTGGCATTGAGGTAGACGTTCACTCAGTTACCATCATGACAATGTAATTAATAAAACTAAGACGTCTGAATGGAGTGCATAAAGATTGAGTTTTTATTGTGAAACATATCTGATTAGTTACAGAACAGTCACCAAGTCACGTGTCAGATCTTGAATGATAACAGATTGTGCCTGATATCAAACTAATGTTTAGTAATTACAATTAAAGAAATATTACACTGTGAAGGCCAAAGTAGAAAATTAATTGTGTAGAAAATAGAAAATTTAAAACATATTCAACACTAATACTGAAGTCAACAAATCAAGTGTGCTGGTTTAGTAGAGAAGGCTGAGCTTCCCAGGATTCTTAATGGTTTTACAAGTTATTTTCAGTTAATTGTTATTTTTAGGCTAAACAATGTCTAAATGCATTGAGTGTTAATTATTATTAAAGGTTTAATTAATATGACTTTGATGGAAATTAAAAGTTAACTTTAACATGTATGCTTTGTATGTTGGAAGGATTTATGATCATTTTAAAGAATAAAAGTCTTTATCTGTAATGATGTAACACATTCAAAGGCATCTTTAAAAGTGATTGTATAGCAGACCGGTCAGACTTTTGGGCAGATCATGGCAGCTCCAGAGCCCACGGCCGGGACGTTTCTGTTTCTGCTTTCGGAATCTGGAGAAAAATACAAAAAATTTGATACGTGAAACATAAACTCACTCAGCAAAATAAAATTAATTTATGTAAGGAAAAGAATTCACAGTTTGCACAATATTAAAAACATGACGTAACTTTCTGTGAACTGTTTCTACCTGATCAGCTCGTTTGTAAGTAGAAAAGGAAATAATATATATATATATATATATATATATATATATATATATTTAATTTGAGGAAACATTATTAATATATGTACAATCTAGTTTTCCAAAAAAGAAAACCTGACCTTTACATTTTTGCTGTTTTCGTCAATATTTGACATTGAAACACATGGAAAAGAGCCAGAAGTTCAGACTCAAACTTGTCCATAAAGATTAGAAAAATCAAATGCATAACCTTATATATTATGTTTAACATGTATTTTATGTACAAATATAATAATAGTATTTACATAAATAACTAATGTAAATTGAATGTACAGCCAACCGGCAGTAATAACTATAGATTTCTAACAGTAAAGACAGCAAACAAGCCTCATACAGATGTATGACTGAGAGTTTAATCCACTGGTTTAAATCAGGTTTAAATCCCACTTTATACCGGTAACAGTTTTCGAATGCATCACATACCATCTGTGTGAAGCGTGTGCTGCACGCGACGCAGGCCCGGTCAGGTGTAGCCGGGCTGTGTAAAGTGAATGGGCCGCTCAGTCCCGCGTCGCTCCGAGCCGCTGCCACCGCCTCCTTCAGCGCAAAGAACACGGAGCTGCCCAGAAACACAGTGGGCTCACCAACACCCTGAAACAAAGAGTAAACAACAGTAAACAACTCTGCAAAACAGCCGGACTACACTGAGCGGCCAAAACAGGACGAGCACTCATAGAAGACATGAACAATGTTGATTATATGTCAAGATCTGAGACATATTAGACAGTAAGAGAACAATCGTTTCTCGAGAACGTTGTACGAGGGAGAAATGGGCGGGTGTGAACACCTGATTAACTTGGACAAGGACCAGATTGACTGGGAAGGAGCATCTCTGAAACGACAAGGCTTGTTGGGCGCTTCCAGTCAGCAGCACTGAGATCCTACAAACCACAAACCAGTGACAGGGTGCTGAGTGCCCAAGGCTTATCAAGGCTCCAAATTCCCCAGATCTCAATCCGATCCAGCATCTGTGGGATGTCCTGGAACAAATCCGATCCGTGGCAGCTCCACCTCACAACTTACAGAACCTACAGGACTTTCTGCTAAAGTCTTCAGAGGTCTTGAAGCGTCCCTGCCTCAGGAGGTCAGAGCTGTCACAGTGTAATAGGCAGGTGGTCATGATGTTATGGCTCATGGGTGTACAGAACAGTGGACGTACCTTTGAGGAGTAGATGGCGTGCGGGTTGTGGGATCCAGCCAGCAGGTACACGTTAAACTGCAGCGGGACGTCGCAGACCGCAGGGATCTTATACTGACCCGGACCGCGGGTGTACAAAACTCCAGATGGGGAGAACTTCAGCTCCTCCATAGTGTAGAGCCCCAGACCCTGCATGAATGCACCTTCAATCTGGAACACACAGACACACAAACACGCTTAGGAAAGATGGTTCTTCAAGGGTGCTTTGGTGGTTCTATATAGAACCATGAACACCCAGAGAACCCTTTCCATGATTAAAGAGATCTTGGCATCATGAAATCGTTCCTCAAATTGGAGAATGTGTTGTAGCTGGTCCTATATAGCACCGAAAAGGGTTCCACTATTGTTACAAGCCAAAGAACCCCTTTATGGTACTAAATAGAACCCTTTTTGCTAAGAGTGTACATTGTAAGCTGTATGCAGAAGTCAGTATAAAGGCACACTTTCCCAGGTGAATGACATCCTACCTGTCCGATGTCGATGGATGGGTTGATGCTCCGGCCGATATCGGCGACGAGGTCTGTTCTTACAGTCTGAGTAAAAGATAGAAATTTGATTTTAATTGATTAAAGGAAAACTTGAATGTGGTACATTAACACTTCATAGGTTCTTCATAGGTTCCTTAGCTACAGCAACTAAGATAACTCAACCTTAAGAGGTCCTTTGCATGATTGAAAGTTTCTTCTCTAAGCTGGAGACTTGTTGTATTAGGTTCTTTAAAGAACCATTTATAAATGGTTCTATTTAGCTAAAGGACCTTTTAGTGGTTCTATTTAGAACCCTGTTGTTAAGAGTGGCTCCACAGAGTTAATGTCATTTTGCCTTAGATTCAATTTCTCTTACATAACTATCTAATTTAATTATTACAGAACTATCATATTTTTAAAAACCATTTGGGAAAAGTCTGGTTCCAGATTTCTCTTTGATGCTCCCAGCACTGATTTATTGAATTCCATCAGCAGTTCCAAGTTTTGATTAGATAAAGCAGGTATTGAATTATAACTACAATAAAAACTGGGCTGTCCTGAGGACAGGGCAGGAAATGGTTAAACAAACACATTAACATACATAAAACCACTACTTACTGTATAAGTACTATTTTTATTATAATATTAGTGCTTTTCTGAGCAAATAAGTGCTTAAAATAACCACAAATAAACACTTTTGCATATAATATGGTTACATAATTACATAAATGCATAACATGTATTAATCTAATATAAATGTAATCCATTATATAATTATGTAATGATTAATTAAGTAATTATATGACTACATTTAAATGATTATGTAAAGTAAATTCGTATAAACAGAATGAAGAACAGACAATCATAACTCTAGACTAAGGCTGGTGTTTGGTGTTTTAGTTCTTTTATATTTGTTCATTTTTTCATATTTTCTGAATGTGACTGACCCTGTATTCTCCGGTCAGACAGTCCAGCTCCACCTCACTGCAGCAGGTGGCGTAGGTGAAATAAGCGTAAGGCCTTCCCTCCTGCTTCTCCCAGTCCATACACAGGTCATGACCTCTGATAGAAACATATGAACAACATATATACACACAAATACACTGAAACAGAACAGATATCCACAAAAATACACACAGGGTCAGTTTCTCAGGCCCAGACTGCATCTAAGCCTGGACTTACAGGATTTTAGACTCGGCTTAAAGAGATAAAAACAAATGCACACAACTACACAGATTCACATATATGCATATACACTCACACAGGAAAATACCTCACTTATTAAACAAACATATCTAGGAAACTTCCTACAGATGTGGTGGACCAGCTAAGACATGTTTGGAGTGAAGTTGGCTTCTTTAGTTTGTGTAAAGTAGCTAAAAGGTAATGCAAGCTTACACTCCACCAATTAGCGTTCAGCTAACATGGATATGATTTCCTATTTTTTTATTTATTCTCTCAGATAATTGAGTAAAACAGAATTTTTGTTGCAATTAACAGTTGCTTCAATCTACTTTCTTGAAAACTGACAGCAAATTCCAGACAGTTTGAATTCAAATGCAAAAGTGAAAATGGTAATTCAGAGCATTTCCAGTGTGTGTGCGTTATTAAAGATATAGCTCAAAATCAAGTGCAAAATGTGGATTCTTGACCAATTAGGAGAGCTTGGCTGCACAATGTGTGTGTGTGTGTGTGTGTGTGTGTGTGTGTGTGTGTGTGGTGTGTATGTGGTGTGTGTGTGTAACACTTATTATTGGATGATAACTACGAGCACTACTGGTCTTTCTCGAGTGGACAGGAAATAGTTAAACACGTTAACATGCATAAAATCACTACTGACTATATTAATATTGTTTTATTATAATATTAGTGTTTTTCTGAGCAAATAAGAGCTCAATAAAAACACAACTAGCTTTTAAACATCTAATTTCCTCAGCTGCCCTTAAAACACTCGCACAGTGCTGAGTTTACATAATGAATTACGTTGTTATGTAACATTTATTAATCCAATAAAAATATAATTAATAATGTAACTATGTAGTGATTAAGTAATTATATCATTGCATTTATACAATAAAAAAATTCATATAAATGAGTGTATAAATACTAATGCCATGTAATATCCTATTTAACCTGTGAACGACGTCAAAGAGAGTGAAAACCTGGTCATTTGTACCTGAAGAATCCAGTAGCTGACAGACTGATCTTCTCCAAGAACGCTGTAGCAATCTGTACCAAATGAAAGACCCAAAGTGTCGTATAGTGAATATATGTGTGCTTGTTTTTTTTTTCTTTATTAAATAAAAGAAGTATTTGAGCCAAACAGCTGTACCCAGCTTTGCCACGTGCCGTTGGGGTCCTGCTTCCTGATTGGCTCCAGCCTTTTATACAGAGTTTGACAAGCTTCCTACAAAACAAGCACAAACTGAACATGGTGTTTTAATTAGAACTGATAAACAGTATTAGCCATGCTTTTGAGGGGAATGCTTATTATTTTAGCCCAGCAATAACAAAATTGTGCTGTAATTTTATATTAATTTTATTGCATTTTATTTCTGTATATTCTATTATTTATCATCGGAATAAAAACTATGTAACGAACAAATGTCTATAGATTATCTTATAATACAAGTGTATACTTGTACCTGTTGATGCAGAATGTAAATTAAATACATATGTAATTATATAACGATGTAATTGTGCATAGAATGTAATTATGTTATACTGCTGTAATAATAATTAAGCCTCTAAGGGTTTCTGGGGGTTAGTTTAGGACTGTGTATGATATTGAGCTCTGAGTGCGTTTAGTGTTGGTGTGTGTTTGTGTGTGTGTTTGTGTGTGTGTGTGTGTGTGTGTGTGTGTGTTACCTTGACAGCCATGCCGTTGGCGTCGGTGCCGAAGGATGCAGCAGAGGGACAGGTGTTGGGTACGGAGCTCGTGCTGGTCTCAGAAATGTGGATCATAGACAGAGGAACGTCCAGCTCTCTGCTGGCCACCTGCCCAACACAGACACATTAACAGGTGGTGGTGCTGGACTGAGATACCGGCACTGCTTGGCTGATCTTCAGCATCACGCCTATAACTGCAGCAGACCAGCGCCAGCATCTCACAGTATAGCACAGGCTCTTATCAAAACTCTAGCAACCACCTGGAACCATGGAGCATCTGACCATACAGCTGCAACCATGGTGAACTCAGAGGCCATGGGTGCCAAACTCTGAGTGAAAAGCTCACAGTGAGAACTGCTTTGATTGGTGGTTGAGTGGAGTAAACTGGAGAGAAGAATGAGAGAGAAGTACCTGCTGGACCTTGGTGTGGATGCCTTGACCCATCTCAGTTCCTCCATGACTCACTAACACTGATCCGTCTTTGTAGATATGCACCAGTGCAGCCGCCTTTTAATATAAACCAACACAAAATACAGCACAGTGATCAAATGTGTGCTTTTTATAATCTTAGTATATCGCTACTGTCGGAAGAAAACCTTGTATCTCAATTTTTGTCATTTTTCAGTTTTTTACATAATTTGAAAATGCCTGTTGCTCTTTACATTGAGAGTAAATTTCATTATGAATGGACCAATAGAAATGGCTCAAAATGACTTGGAGGAAAGTCTGGTTCCATTGATTTACATTAAAAGTGAAGTATGTTTTTTCCTTCTCCTGTAAAGTTACCATTTTGGAGATACAAGGTTTTCTTCCGTCAACAGCGATATTTTGACCTAAAAGCTGACGCTTAAAAACTTGAAATTAGTTTCAAATGCTGTGTTACGTGTTGCCGAAAACGTGGTTCTGTGCCTCACAGCAGCACACGACCAACAGCAGCATGCAGCGCTAAAAATGTTGTGATGATGACTGCATTCTTAGTGAAAGTGGGTGATTATCAGAAGAGAGAGGAGCAGTGTTGATTGTTTATTCATGACCCAAAAGGGCATGATGTATAATACTGGGGTCGCCTGGACCACCGCTGCGGTCAACAGCAAAAGTTGAGAAAATCTGAACTGACTGCATTCAGTCTGCACTGATTATCTATCTACAACATATAAACATATAAACACAGCAAAAGACAAATGTAAACACTGAAGTTCGTACAGAACGAATGTACGAATTTATTTCCAAAACATTTTTAGTTTAAAAAAAGGTAACACACGTTGCATAACACCTACACAAGCCTTTCATCAGTTTTCTTTAAGGCTGCTTTTGTTCATTCTGACCCTAGCAACCACCTGGGATACCACTGCAACCATCTCTACAAACCACCTGGAACACCACAACTACCACTTATCAAAACCCTAGCAACCACCTGGAAAACAACGGCACCACCTAGCAACACCATGGCAACCACTTGCCATAGCGACCACCTAGCAACCCCTGGCAACCCTAGTAACCCCCAGAGATACACAGCAACCACCTTGCAAAACCCTAGCAACCACCTGGAATACAACTGCAACCACGTAGCAACACCCTAGCAACCTGGAATCTGGAATACCACATCAACCACACAGTAACACCCTTGAAACCAGCTGGAATGTCATAGCAACTGCTTAGCAACACCATAGCAACAACTTGGAACACCATAGAAATCACCTAGCAACCCCTGGCAACCCCTAGCAACCACGAGAGATACCATCACAGCCATGAGGCAACACCCTAGCATCCACGTTACCATTACAACCATTTAGCAACACACTGGGATACCACAGCAACCACAAATGAACACCCTTGCAACCACCTGGAATAACAGTTTAGTGCATCTAGCAAGCACCTGGGATATCTTAGCAACCACTTGGCAACACCTGGAACACCATCAGCAACCAGAAGCCATCTGGAATGCCAATGCAACCCCCTAGCAACCACCTGGAATACCACATCAACCACACAGTAACACCCTTGAAACCAGCTGGGATGTCAGAGCTGGGATGTTATGTGAGTGAGTGTGTCCATATTATGTCCATTTAATATGAGGTCATTAAATCCCTGTACTGTCCAGTTCAGTGTTCTGAGACATGTTATAACACTGATCTACCTGGTCGAGGAATCCCTCAGTGAAGCCGATGCCGAATTTAATGGGGATCAAAGCGATTCCTCTCTTCTTCCAGCGGTTCTGCTGGTTAAACCGGGCAATGTCCAGACGTCTGCGGTCCAGCTCACTCCTCTCCTTACACTCCTCCCAGCAGCGCAGCAGATTCTCCGGATCAAACTCCATCTTATAGTGTGTGAGTGACGCTTCCTTATACATGTTCTTCTCCCTGATCTAACAGTGGAAACAACACGGTCAAACAGGATAAAGTCAAACAGATGAAGCACATCTATAATGTACTGAACCCTCAGACCACATCACCAGATAATACACGCTATTTAGCGTCTACTATGAATTATTCAGTATCTATGATTCAGTAATGTCTGACCTCTTCAGCTGGTCGGCCGAGCGCCATGGCCACGTCATTGATCATGTTCTCGATAACCATCAGGGTCTGGGGCACACCGAAACCTCGGAATGCGGTGTTGGACGGCAGGTTGGTCTTGCAGGCAGCTGATTGGCCACGGAGGTTCAGGATGTTATAGGCGTTATCCATGTGGAGCAGCATTTTCTCAATGACCTGAGAGAGACAGAGAGAGAGTAATGCTGTAATCTTAACAATTTCCATTTTTTTCCATAATCTAAAATGTTCAATTTCTTATTTTATTATTCTATTACATTCCTAAACTTTGTTAACCAAGTTTGAAAATACAAATGCATCACATGTGCTTGTCCTGTCAAAACAGCATGATGAATTCAACAGACGTAGACATTAACTCTAATAAGAAGGAATTAAATAAAGCAGGTAAAATGGATAAAATCGTATTTCCAAAATCTCAAAATTAAATATCCTCTTTGTCCTCTAAATGGCGGTAAGATTTTACCAGAACAGACTCGTCGGCCGTGTTTCCTGCGTTGGTGTAGTAATGAACGTCAGCTGCAGTGATTCTGCCGTCATTCATAAAGCCCACCTGAGGACACACAACCATCAGTTACCTCTTCGTCCGCTATTATTTAACACACACCTAGACCCAGTTTACACCTGGTCGTTTCTTGTGTCTGGAGTGTAAACATATAATATTTTGACCTCATGCATTTACACTTAGTAATCAAACGCATCACTAATCAGATTGAAATCCAATCACTCTATAGCACCTAATATGCAAATCAGCTCATATACTACAACCAATTCCATGTGTTGTCCCTCATTTTTCCTATTTACATCGTAGCTGCCGAAAATCACAACTTTGCACAATGTCACACCAGCTTTACAATGATGTTTATGAGAAGAACATGATACATGTGCACTGGCAACACCATAGCAACCATCTGGAACACTGCAACACTCACATATCAACACCTTAGCAACCACATCCAACACTACAGCACTCAAATAGAAACACCCTAGCAACCACCTCCAACACTACAGCAACACACTAGTAACCACCTCCAACATTACAGCACTCACATAGCAACACCCCAACAACCACCTCCAACACTACAGCAGTCACACAGCAACACCCCAACAACCACCTCCAACACTAACAGCACTCACACAGCAACACCCCAACAACCACCTCCAACACTACAGCAGTCACATAGCAACCACCCTAAAAACCACCTCCAACACTTCAGCAGTCACATAGCACACACCCCAACAACCACCTCCAACACTACAGCACTCACACAGACACTCCAACAACCACCTCCAACACTACAGCAGTCACATAGCAACACCCTAAAAACCACCTCCAACACTACAGCAGTCACATAGCAACACCCTAACAACCACCTCCAACACTACAGCACTCACATAGCAACACCCCAACAACCACCTCCAACACTACAGTACTCACATAGCAACACCCCAACAACCACCTCCAACACTACAGCACTCACATAGCAACACCCTAACAACCACCTCCAACACCACAGCACTCACATAGCAAAACCGTAGCAACCACATCCAACACTACAGCATCACCCTAACAACCACCTTCAACACCACAGCACTCACACCGCAACACCCTAACAACCACCTCCAACACTACAGCACTCACACAACAACACTCCAACAACCACCTTCAACACTACAGCAGTCACATAGCAACACCCCAAAAACCACCTCCAACACTACAGTACTCACACAGCAACACCCCAACAACCACCTCCAACACTACAGCACTCACATAGCAACACCCTAACAACCACCTCCAACACCACAGCACTCACATAGCAAAACCGTAGCAACCACATCCCACACTACAGCATCACCCTAACAACCACCTCCAACACTACAGCAGTCATATAGCAACACCCCAACAATCACCTCCAACACTACAGTACTCACATAGCAACACCCCAACAACCACCTCCAACACTACAGCAGTCACACAGCAAACACCCCAACAACCACCTCCAACACTACAGCACTCACATAGCAACACCCTAACAACCACATCCAACACCACAGCACTCACATAGCAAAACCGTCAGCAACCACATCCACACACTACCAGCATCACACCTAACAACCACCTCCAACACTACAGCAGTCACACAGCAACACCCTAACAACCACCTCCAACACCACAGCACTCACATAGCAAAACCGTAGCAACCACATCCAACACTACAGCATCACCCTAACAACCACCTTCAACACCACAGCACTCACACCGCAACACCCTAACAACCACCTCCAACACTACAGCACTCACACAACAACACTCCAACAACCACCTTCAACACTACAGCAGTCACATAGCAACACCCCAAAAACCACCTCCACACTACAGTACTCACATAGCAACACCCCAACAACCACCTCCAACACTACAGCAGTCACACAGCAACACCCTAACAACCACCTCCAACACTACAGCACTCACACAGCAACACCCCAACAACCACCTCCAACACTACAGCAGTCACACAGCAACACCCTAACAACCACCTCCAACACTACAGCACTCACACAGCAACACCCCAACAACCACCTCCAACACTACAGCAGTCACACAGCAACACCCCAACAACACCTCCAACACTGCAGCAGTCACACAGCAACACCCCAACAACCACCTCCAACACTGCAGCAGTCACACAGCAACACCCCAACAACCACCTCCAACACTGCAGCAGTCACACAGCAACACCCCAACAACCACCTCCAACACTACAGCAGTCACACAGCAACACCCCAACAACCACCTCCAACACTACAGCAGTCACACAGCAACACCCTAACAACCACCTCCAACACTACAGCAGTCACATGGCAACACCCTAACAACCACCTCCAACACTACAGCAGTCACATGGCAACACCCCAATAACCACCTCCAACACTACAGCACTCACACAGCAACACCCAACAACCACCTCCAACACTACAGCATCACATAGCAACACCCCAACAACCACTCCAACACTACAGCAGTCACAAAGCAACACCCCAACAACCACCTCCAACACTACAGCACTCACATGGCAACACCCTAACAACCACCTCCAACACTACAGCACTCACACACAGCAACACCCCACAACCACATGGAACAACAAATGAACCACTTAGAAACACCCCAGTTACCACCTAAGATACCACAGCAACCACCTGTTTTATGGGTGTGTTTACACCTGTATTTCTATGTAGATGATCTCTGTCTGGATATTTATGTTGCTGATACTCTGAGTGTAAACAGGTACTGGTGAGGGTGACTCTGAAGTGACTAAAGAGTTTGGAAAAGTATTAAAGAGTTTATTAAAGAGCTTCTCAGTGACAGAAGATGGAAATTAGCTCATTTACATCATGCACTAATGATGCTGATTAGCATGTACTCTGTCTGTCATATAAACAAAGAAGTAAAAGGTTCACCTTGTATTTCCCCAGAACTGGGTGACGAGCTCCTGTTATGAGCATGTCCTCCCCTCTCTCCAGCACACAGACCGCACAGGCCTCTCGTCCTGCACCACACAATCACAAACGGTGCAGCTTTGGGTGGGAACGGTGTGTGTATGAACCCAATGTTGTTAAAAAATGTGATACAAAGTCTGAAGTGATAACGTAATTTGTTTGTAATGATAATGTAATACCTTATTTTATTACAGTTTCACACTGATCAAGTTTAATACTTTATTACATTATGGGAATTTATCATATATTTCATAACAAATACACCGATCAGGCATAACATTATGACAACTCCTTGTTTCTACGCTCACTGTCCATTTTATCAGCTCCACTTACTATATAGGGCACTTTGTAGTTCTACAGTTACAGACTGTAGTCCATCTGTTTCTCTGATACTTTGTTACCTGTTCTTCAGCGGTCAGGACCCCCATGGACCCCACAGAGCAGTACTATTTGGGTGGAGGATCATTCTCAGCACTGCGTAACACTGACGTGGTGGTGGTGTGTTAGTGTGTGTTGCGCTGGTCTGAGTGGATCAGACACAGCAGTGCTGCTGGAGTTTTTAAAACACTGTGTCCACTCACTGCCCACTCTATAGACACTCCTACTTGTCAGTCCACCTTGTAGATGTAAAGTCAGAGACGATAGCTCATCTGCTGCTGCACAGTTTGTGTGGTCATCCTCTAGTCCTTCATCAGTGGTCACAGGACGCTGGCACAGGACGCTGGTTGGCTGGAATTCTTTTGGTTGGTGGACTATTCTCAGTCCAGCAGTGACACTGAGGTGTTTAAAACTCCAGCAGTCACTGCTGTGTCTGATCCACTCAGACCAGCGCAACACACACTACACACTACCACCACGTCAGTATTACTGCAGTGCTCAGAATGATCCAACCACACTAAATAGTACCTGCTCTGTGAGGGTCCATGGGGGTCCCATTATATCACCCATTTAAAAAAAATGATCAACTAAATTCCCAATAATATAATATGTTAATATTTTTAATCATAATGTAATATATTATCAGTTTAGACATTGTGTACATATTATGAGTATCATTATTGGGTTTTATTACATTTTTGACCAAGTTAACTGTAAAATATTGTTACATTTCTGGGCAATATTACATTATTGGGAAATTATTACAATGTTGGGTTCTACAACTGTGTTTTAACACATTATGATGGACGCGATTTTATTACCACAGTGCAGCAAAGATGGTTAGCATTAATGTTAGTTAGCTAACTTCAGCCAAACAGCTCACTGACCACCAGTGCAACAAAAACTGAATTCAAAATTAAATAACAATAACAACACGGTAACGTAACCTAATACTAGCGAGTAATTTAGATAAACAACTTCGTCTTTTTTAATGGACGTAACCATGGAATAACGTGTGATAGTAACCATGGCAACAGATGCAGAATAGCACAGAAATGGAATCAAAGTGACCATGGAAATGGGAATAGCATTACCACGGAAACAAGCGTAACAACTGTGAAAATGGCTGTAGTGTAGCCATGGAAAAGTGAGTAATGTAACCATGGAAACAGATGTATGTGTAAAGGAAAAGGGTGTAATGTGAGCATGGGAAACAAGTGTAGCATAACCATGGAAACGGTTGTAGCATAACCATGGAAACGAGTGTAGCATAACCATGGAAACGGTTGTAGCATAACCATGGAAACGGTTGTAGCATAACCATGGAATGAGTGTAGCATAACCATGGAAACGAGTGTACCAGCAACCATACACATGGATGAAAATGAAAGTTGGGCACCATGGAAATGCATGTAGCGTAACCATGGAAACTGTGCAGGTAACATGGAAATGGGTGGAGCCACCATCAGCTGACCCATATTATAGTGTGGCAGCAGCGCTGTACGTGGCGTTAAGACAAACTCACCTCCAAGCAGCCAACGCAGTGATGCTGGCCAGAATGGACGTTTTGGTCACTTTGCCACCAAACGCCCCACCAATCCGTTTAACATGGCAAGACACGCGATTGGACGGAATACCCAACGTCTCTGCTATAGCCTCCTACAGAGAAGATCAAAGCAATGATAACACAGGCGTTACTGCTGTGAACATCCTGGTTATATTTTAGATGCTGTGCTCAGAGTGGACAACTACAAAACAATATCTGGACAACAGCGGCCCTGTCTTCAGAAACTGACCAATGATGAATGGAGTAGAGACTGATAACTGTACAGATAGATAACAGTCTGTGACTGTAGACCAACACAGAGGATATAAGATAGGTGTTTCTAATAAAGTGGCCAGTTAGTGGAAGCACAAGGGAGGAGTTCTAATAAGTGGCCAGTTATTGGAAGCACAAGGTGGGTGTTTCCAATAAAGTGGCCAGTTATTGGACGTACAAGGCAAATGTTTCTAATAAAGTGGCCAGTGATCAGTGGTTTTGTGGGTGTAACTGGACGTACGTAGGAACTGTGTACCTGGACCATTGCTGGGTGCTGAGTGGACACATAACTTCATCTCCTTTTCCTCCCCTAGTGGAATGACCAGCATGCTTTGCGTTTTCCATGTAGAAATGCTCCTGACCCCCCAGACGGATCTCTCCTGCGAGACACACAGAATCTTCAGGCTTAAAGTTTGAAAAATATTCTCTTTGAAAGTTCATTCTAGACATTTTTTACCTGTTTTAAATAATTTTATGGCGTGAAAATGTTTTATACCATTAGCAGACAAATTATGTTAAACAAATGACTAAGAGCCAACTAGAAATAGCTTAATCTAAAAATGTTCTTACAATGATCTGAAAATGAGAAATCTTTCATATAAATTGTGTAGACTTGGTTTTTTCGGTATACTATTCCTTTAATATTTACTAATGAACGTGTTCACTGTGGTTGTAAGCATTCGACTGTGCTTTAATTTGAAACTTTAACCTTCATAACATGATCCGCCTCCTGAAAAGCTTTGGTCACGTCTCCTCTCTGAATCTCCCTCTGAGGCAGAAAGAACGAACGCTTCTCCACAGCTTCCTGCAAAAAAACGTTAAATCAGAGCATACAGGCTTTAAAATCAACCACTGAACACCTGAACGAAATCAACAACACACTGCACTCTCAGTCTTTAGAAGCTTAGAGTTATTACTGTCACTGTAATAATTACAACACAGCTACAAAATGAATTATCAACACAATTCAATACTTCTACATGGACAAAATCCAGCACTGCTTTACATTTATTTAAAAGGTCTAGAAAAGACAAAAACATGTAAACTGAATGTAACTGACTGCATGAAACACCATGTATCTAAACATTTTCTTAAATAATTAAAATTAAAAGTAATAACTTTTGCATTCTAAGGGTTAATATTCAAATCAAACTAAAGAAATTCAATAAAGCAGAGCATCAAACGATTATTTCACATTATCTTCGGCTTTTCACTCTTCTCGTTTGACCACAGTCTGACCACCGACCTCTACAGTGAAGATTCGGTCCGGTAGGTCCTCATAGTTGACCTTCAGCGCTGCAGCCGCTAGTTTGGCGTGCTGCTTTGTATCCGCGACGACCGCACAAACCATCTGACCCACGCAGGTCACCTGAGGACAGGCAGGAGACACACATACAGCAGGAGTGACCGCTACTCAACCGGATTCACGGGAATATACAGCACTGCATGCATGGTAACACTTTACATTAAGGGTCGTGAATTAATTGATAAATATATGCTTAAATACTCATTATTCATATGCTAATTAACTGCTCATTAAGCATTCATTAACGATTAAGTGCTGAGTACACAGCTAACTGACAATTTAGTCTGGTATTAGTTTATAGCACGTCTCCTCAATAACTGTGTAATAACTGCTGCTTATTACTCTGATAATGAACTGATGAGTACCAGAGACATTATAAAGGAGGAGGAGACGGTCGCTGGTTAAAATATGAATATCAAAGCTCATAAGGCCAGTCATGGTGTCTGTTTGCAGGGAAAGTCCCGCCCCTTCAAATAAAAAGAGCCAATCAGCTTGCTGGTTACCCCGCAAGGAGGGAAACCCCCTTCCCCACCCCCACCATTGTAGAGATTTAGCTAGAACAACCCCTAAAAATTTCAAATCTGCTTTCAAAACAATAATCTGACCTTCAGTTTCAAGTGTTTAGGCCTCTCCCCACTCAAAGAGAGAGGAGTCTGGTCTTGAACAGCTGGAAATAACTACCCGGCGGCGTTGCCAATATGGCCGCCGAGTGAACAGGCTGTCCTATATGGACTATTGGTACTGAGTTAATCTTGTTAATTGTCTGTTAATTAATATACAGATTTATTGTTATTGATTAATTGCTACTTTGTGTCCCTCATAGTTAATTGATTTTTTGTATTACTAATTACACTGTAAACTCATGATTAAGACGACAATTTACTGATATCTTAATCTCTCTCTCTGTTTTTCATGTGATTTCCCCTCAAGGAAAGTATATTTACATTATTAATTAGTGTTTATTCTAAATGATTCTACACAATAAACTGAACAGGTTCAGTTTTATGTTAAACTACAAGTCCTTCATACTTGCACATCTCATCCAATGACACGTTGTTTAGTATCGCTCCAAAAAGAACCCTTATGGCACCTTAACATTGAAGAATTTTATTCTGTTGCTTATAAAGGCAACTGTGTCCACACGTCTCTGAATCAGCAGCCTGTGTTTTAGGCCTGACCAGTATGTCCACTTACGTTTCTACAGTGGAGTGTGAATAGAGTGTGAAGATCATCAGTTTCTTGAAGGACACAAAGTGTTAATTTATGGTTTAGTACTATGAAGTCAATAGTAATTAATGACAAAAATGCAATAACATCTCTGAGGACAGTGAAGCAGCTCAATATGTGAAGGTTCAAGAAAATTGTCTAGTCAAGCCCAAGAAACGTGTTTCATTCAACATCGGGAGAAAATGTTATAATTGATCAGTAGATTAATTAAGAGATTATTAACAGGAAAAGTACCAGTTTTAGTTTTCATGTTACTTATTGATGTGAGTAAACACACCGATCAGTTCTGCAGCAGTGTAATAAGCTGTGAACTAGTAACAAACTAAACTATCATTAACTAATGAGCAGTTAATTAACATTAGTAATGAGTATTTAAATTAATTAATAAATTAAGTTATGAAAGTATGCAGTTTTTGCTCAGGGGAAAATGTGATTTTTCTCTCTCAGTGTTCTGATAAACGGTTCTACCTCGCCTAGAGCCAGAATCTCCTCGTCGATCCCAGCGAAGGACCTGAACTTCTTGCCTGGAATATCATCAGTGGTGAAGACGTCCACGACGCCGGGCATGCTCAGAGCTCCGCTCACGTCAATGTGGCTAACAAAACAAAAACAGACAACGTTCACTTACAGCTCATACGGTTCAAATGTTTCCATCTGCATATTAATAATAGCTGTTATTAGCAATAATAACTTAATAGTTATTTTAATAATATATAAGATATAAAAGATATTTTTACTTTTATTTTGCTCAATTTTATAAATATCCTACATTTTTCTTCCGACAGGGTCCACTCACAGCCTGAGATGTTGTTTTATTGAACCAAAAGCAGTCATTATTTTTACATTACTTCTCTTTATCCCGCACAGTTAAACAGGCTGTTTTTGTTACTGTGACTTTAAGACTGATATATGTAAATAAGCTCTGTTATGATTGGCTGTGCCTCATACAAAAGCAGTCTGGACTGAAACAATTCTCATACCTTCAGTGTGAGTGGGCGGGGCTAACCTGCTGAAGGCTGAATACAGGTGGATATATGTAATTGTGGTTATGTGACACAAAAACAGTGAATTCAAAACAGTTTAGTTTCAATATATGGACTGTGAAAGGGGCGCGGCGAGGACTTTGAGTGGCCAGGTAAGACCCAAAGATTTTACTAGGGGGCGCACTGCTAAGAGAAAAGCTGAATAAAAGAGGGCTGCTGTATTAAAATGACATTTAAAAGTGATGCATTGTTTTTACTCTGTACACACCTAAATTGTAAAGTACACCATACATAAAAGAATAAACATCTTGGGAACATTGCTACTTTCATTTTTTCCCAGAAGGCCAGTGTTTTGCCATTATAAAAAGGGGTCCGTTGTGATCATATTACTTTCAGAAGCTTTGCAATCCAGTTTTGAGCTGCACTGTCTTTGTGGAGACTTTGTAAAATAAATCTACGATGACAAATCCAGCACTGAATGTCTTCTGAGATTTTGTTTTCATTTCTCTGTGTTGAAAAGAGTTATTGTCATTAGCATGGCTGTTAGCTGTCCAGTGGTGCCTTGGGTCGAGTCTGTCGACAAATCAGAGGCTGGGTTCCTGACTCGTCAACCAATCAGTGGCTGTGTTTCTGACTTGTCCACCAATCAGAGGCTGTGTTCCTGACTTGTCGACAGTACAAAGCTACCCTTCTGGGCAAAATGAAAGTACGTCTCCAGCATGCAGCGTTCACAAATATTCATTCTTTTATCTACGACATCCTTTGATGTTGCATACGACCAGTTTCTAGACTTCCGATCAGAATTCCGGGCTGTCCTCGCTAATGTGATGTAACGTGTAGTGTGTTGGTGAGGTATGTTTACGTGATTTTGGCGTGCGCTCTGGTGCTGGTGACCACAGACATGAAGAGCTCTCCCTGCGTGTGTGGAAAATCATCACAGTACACAGCCTCTCCTGTGGCGTGTGACAGAGCCGACTGGTGCTGAACCGCCCGGCCCACGGGGTCCTGCTCCGACTGACCACTCAGCACATCCTACACACATGAGCATGCATACGGTTACAGATGTTCACATGGATGCAAACATACACACTCACACATACCCTGATCAGCCATAACATTAAAACTAGCTTCCTGTATCTCCACTCATTGTCCACTTTATCAGCTCCACTGACCGTATAGCTTCACTCTGTAGTTCTACAGTTACAGACTGTAGTCCATCTGTTTCTCTGCATACTTTGTTACCCTGTTCTTCAGTGGTCAGGACCCCCAAAGGACCCCCATAGAGCAGGTACTATTTGGGTGGTGGGTCATTCTCAGCACTGCAGTAACACTGATGTGGTGGTAGTGTGTTAGTGTGTGTTGTGCTGGTCTGAGTGGATCAGACACAGCAGTGCTGCTGGAGTTTTTAAACACCTCAGTGTCGCTGCTGGACTGAGAATAGTCCACCAACCAAAAACACAGCACATTTGTTTACTGTTTTGTTGTTTACTGTATTGGGGAGTTTATGCAAAATTAAGGCATCAAAGTCACACTAAATATTTTATGTGCATTAAATGCAACAGAATCCAGAAAAGAAGCACTGAGCTGCCCTGCTTTTATAAATGTATATACTGTTATATATTTATATATTGCAACACTTATTTACTGTACCTCACTGTAAACATCGGCTGAGTTATGCCTTTACATTAATGGATGATCCATTTTTTTCCCTCCCATTCATCACTATCAAAGTATTTTTCCAAAATATGTAGCAACAGGGAGATCAGAGATGCCAGTTCATTGTAGTGGCAAGCAATGGATCAAAACCTGTGACAGTAAAGGGCAAAAAAACTGATATATTGAATATACATCAGAAAATACATGGCACAGTTCTGGGTTAATGATGGTTGTTTTTGTTTCTTTTTTCCTATTGATTTACAAGCCACTTGATTTTTGACAACACGGTCAATCTAACTGCAGGTGTACATTTTCATCTAGTTGTACATTTCGGGTGCTGTATGTAGGTTTCTGTAAACTGTGCCATTCAGTACCTGGAACTCGTGGTAGCTGGGCTGGATGATGTTGGGCAGATGCTCCACAGCACTGAGCTGCTCTGAGGGAATCTCCCCCTCGCTCACATTCTGACAACACAGTTATATAGTCAGATATATGATATGCAGCATTATATATGTGATTTACAGTATGCAGCATTAAAATAAAAACAACAATGACACAAATTACTACTAAGATGAAAATAATTTCAATCTGCATGTCTTCAAGCCTAAAACTATTTTTTCTATAAAGAATAAAAAAAAAAAGAAATAGAGAAACAAAATATGACAGAATTAACTGAAAAAGATAAATATTCTAAAAAACTCAAAGATCAATAAGTACTGCCAAATCCAGACTGAACCAGGTGAGCGGGGAGGGGGTCAGGTGAGAGGGGGCAGTGTCAGATGAGTGGGGCAGAACCAGGTAAGGGAGACAAGATCAGGTGAGAAGGGCCAGGGTCAGATGGGTGGGGTGGGACCAGGTATGGGGGACGAGATCAGGTGAGTTGGGGTGGAGCCTGATGAGCAGGACAGAACCAGGTAAGGTAGATGAGATCAGGTGAGTGGGGGTGGAGCCTTATGAGCAGGGTAGAACCATGTAAGGGAGACCAGATCATGTGACTGGGGGTGGGGCCAGATGAGTCAGGTGGGACCAGGTAAATGAAACATAAGCATTTGAGTTGGCAGAGCCAGGTGTGCAGGGGCTGGAATACATGAGCAGAACATGGCCAGGTGTGCAGGAAGAGCCTAGGTGAGCAGAGTGGGACGAGGTAAGAGAGACAAGATCTGATGAGTGGGGGCGCGGCCAGGTGACCAGGGCAGGACCAGGTCAGTAGTATGGGACCAGGTGACAGAAGGAGGGCGTACCGTGTCTTTGAGGTGCTGCAGGACATGCAGGTAGAACCTGAAGAACAGGCTGAGGGTCAAAGACCTGCGGAACATCACTTTACCCCCCGGAGCAGAAGCCCCTAGAGTGACCTCATCAACGAGAGCCCTGTACGCGTCACTCAACGTCGACTCGTTCCACGGCCTGCCACAAAAATACACAAATAAACACCAAACAAAATATCAGAAAACGAAACAATAAAGACATCAGAGTAAAAGTCCCCCTTGTACCTGTGAACGCTGCGCATACCTGCTTCAAATACACAACACATCTACACGACTGTATTACTATGAAGTCATTAATGTTAAGCCTATTATTCTGTTATCATTTTAGTGAAAGTTTCTCAGAGCTCAGTAAAAACCGGTTTAAGTGGTGGATAACTCTGCTACCTGCCGATGACCTGCTGGACGGTCTTCTCTGCGCTGACCGTGCAGGGTCCCACTCCTCCGTAATAAACACTCATCTCCTTCACTACATTTGAACCCTCTTTAAACCACACGCGCATCCCAGCGTTCACAGTGGCCAGAGCGTTCTCCTTACGGGGAGCGTGACGGAACGCCCGAATGACCTCTCCCTGCAGGAGGAGAGAAAGGGTCATCCTAAACAAATTAGCATGCATGCATGACTCCTTAAAAATGAAGGTTCCTAAATGGTTCTTGGCAAAGACAGATAGTTTATATATACATGTATTTCACCAATAAAGCGATTCTGATTCTGATTATTTACAGTAGAAATATCACCTTTCTGGACACTGGGATGAAAACGGACAGCACAATCTCGTCTGGTTTCAGAATCGTCTTTCCAAAACCAACAAAGAAATCCTTATTCAGAGGAACTTCCCGTTTTCCCTCTGAAATCACACACAAAAGATCTACATTACCTGGGAGTGATGCATTATAACAGAGTAATAAACGGAATAAATATCATTTGATTAGCATAAAAGCATCAAACTCCACAAATCCGCATGAACGACACTACAGTGAAGGATTCAAAGGAACACAAAAACATTCCGTCTCTGTCCGAACAAAATCTCCAAAAATGGAGAAGGAAAAAACATTAAGACTAAAGTTTCTAAAGGAAATGAATGCAAAAAAAGTTATTTTTGTAAACATGCTCTGTTACGCTGCTCCATTTTTTCTAAAACATAAAGTGAATCTGACGTTTGCAAAGTATGTAAATAATTAAAAAAAGAAAAAATGGAGACAGAAGGTTTTGCCCCATAGCAACAATATATTAATTGTGTTCTTGTTTGTCTGTCATTATATGCTCTATGATCTAATATCATCAGTTATACATGAAAAACGTCACCACATTAAACAGTCAGCATTGTTCTCTTATCTTACATTGTCTTATGTCAATACTTGCTTTATAATAAATAGTCATCTTTCAGATGCTGATGTGTTCATAAATACTCAAGTATTGCTTATTAAACACATTATGCAGTGCTTATGCATGTTATGAAGTGCTCATGTAAGCAGGCTTCAGATAAAATGTCACTGAAATAAGCAACATATGGGGCACATTGTGTATAATAAAGTACATAACTAAATCAAATAAACTGGGAAACAACTGTGAGTGCTTTATTCACCTCTGGACAGCAGCACTACGGAGCATCTTCCAGCAGCTAGAACAGGGTTCAGATCTGAGTTTGGATACGCGCTCGCAATGTTACCACCCAGAGTCTGTAAACACAAACACAAACACAAACACAAACTCATGAACATGTGAACTTAAGTAACTGTAATATTTATAGGAATTTATTAGCAGCAGAGTTGCCAGTATAATACTGCATATTCAAAGTAAATATTTTAGAGTAATAAACTGAATATTGCATTTACAGTTGTTTACTGTTAATTTACAGTACTTCAGTGCCTCAGAAGGCAGCGATATGATTAACATACCTGCAACTGAATCACGTTTGAGATGCACTTGGGTTAGTCTTAAGCATGTCAAACTGTTGGATTATATACAACCCCATTTCCAAAAAAGTTGGGATGCTGTGCAGAATGCGAATACAAATAGAATACAATGATGTGCAAATCATGTGAACCATATTTTTAAAGGAAAACACTACAATGCTGCTGTAATACATGCAGAATGTGGTTTTACATTGTCTTGCTGAAATAATCAAGGCCCTGAAAAAAACGTTGTCCGGATGGCAGCATATGTTGCCAAAACATGTATAAATCGTTCAGCATTAATGGTGCCTTCACAGATGTGCATGTCACCCATGTCATGTGCACTAATGCCCCCCTATACCATCATGAATGCTGGCTTTTGAACTGTGCACTGATAACAAGCTGAGTGGTCTTTAGCCCGGAGGACACAGTGTCCATGATTTCCAAAAAGAATTTCAAATGTTGATTTGTCGGACCACAGGACACTTTTCCACTTCACCTCTGTCCATTTAAAATGAGCTCAGGCCCAGAGAAGGTGGCAGCATTTCTGGATCCTGTTTATATTTGGTTTCTTCTTTTTAGAGTTTTAACCAGCATTTGTGGATGCAGCGATGAACTGTTTTCACAGACAGTGTTTTTCAGAAGTGTTTCTGAGCCCATGCAGTGATTTCCACTACAGAATCATGTCTGTTTTTAATGCAGTGCTGCCTGAGGGCCCAAAGATCACGGCCAGCAAATTCTGGTTTTTGGCCTTTTCCCTTACATACAGAGATTTCTCCAGATTCTCTGAATCTTTTAATGTTATGTACTGTAGATGATGAAAAGCAAAAGTTTTTGCTATTTTATGTTGAGAAACGTTACTTTTGAATTGTTGCACTATTTGATCGTGCAGTTTTTCACAGAGTGGTGAACCCCTCCTCATCTTTACTTCTAAAAGATTCAGTCGTGGGTTGGAGGTTAGGGAACCAGCCTTGTGACCGGAAGGTCGCTGGTTCAATCCCCTCAGCTGACAGTATGTGACTGAAGTGCCCTTGAGCAAGGCACCTAACCTCCAACTGCTCCCCGGGCGCCGTGGATAGGGCTGCCCACCGCTCCGGGCAAATGTGCTCACTGTTCACTAGTGTGCATGTATGTGGGTGTTTCACTGCACGGATGGGTTAAAGGCGGAGGTCTAATTCCAGTGTGTTCAAACACAGTTGGCTAAAGGTTCAATTCAATTTTTATACACAATCATGTTACTGACCTGTTGCCAATCAACCACCAGGTGTTTTATTTTAGCATTACACAACTTTACCAGCCTTTTGTTGCCCCCGTCCCAACTTTTTTGGAACGTGTTGTTGGCATCAAATTCAAATATTTTTCAAAAAACAATAAAATTTCTCAGTTTTGACAGTGGATATGTTGTGTTTGTACTATTTTCAATTAAATATAGGGTTTAAATTATTTGCACATCATTGCATTTTGTTTTTATTTACATTTTGCACAGCGTTCCAACTTTTTTGAAAATGGTGTTGTATAAAATATTTTTTTAGATATATAATCCAATAAAATGTTATAAATATCACTACTTATAAGCTAGTTAGATTAGATAGAATTAGTATCGGTATCGGTACTCAGTATTGGCCGATACTCAAGGATCAGTTATCGGTATTGGAAGAGAAACAGTGGTACTGGTGCATCACTACTGGTCACACACTAATGCTATTCTGTTGTTGTGTTGGGTCGTTATCACAGTGTAAGGGATTCTAATGGCGTTCTGGGACTGATTCCAGATGCGTTTGGTTTCCTAATGAGATCTAAAGGTGTCTAACAGGAATCTAGCGGTCTCAGTGGTAACCACTCAGCAGGGAAATTAAATAAATGAAGGGTGGTCTCTGCCTTGTGGACTCTACTGTATGCGTATATATGAAAGAGACTCACAGCTACGTTGCGGATCTGCTCTCCTGCGACGCGGCTCAGCTGCTCCAGCAGTGCTGCGTGTGTCTGTGTGTGTTCAGCAGGGAGAGAACACACACACTTCTCCAACACACTCTGCACGGTGGACAGACTACAGCCCGCTCCAATACACACACCTACAACACACACACACACACACACACACACACACACAGAGTCAGACACACAGAGTCAGGCATTGATACGGGATGTGGGGGGAGGGGGTCTGAGGGGCTGCAGCACCTCCAGATTCCAGGATGGGTTTACTGCAACTACCAAAACAACAACAACAACAACAACAATAATAATAATAATAATAATAATTTTCTACATGATGTTCAAAATCTGCTGTAGCTGTGCACAGTTTAAACCTGCACTATGCAAGTGCTGGGGATTTGGAGACCCCTCTGGAGGAAATGTGTAATTGCACATTGTGTGGCAAAACAACATGAGTTTCGCTTTAGACCCCTTCCCCGATCGAAAGAGAACTCAGGACCCTCACAGAGCAGGTACTAATGGGTGATGGATCATTCTCAGCACTGCAGTAACACTGACGTGGTGGTGGTGTGTTAGTGTGTGTTGTGCTGGTGCAAGTGGATCAGACACAGCAGTGCTGCTGGAGTTTTTAAACAGTGTCCACTCACTGTCCACTCTATTAGACACTCCTACCTTGTCTGTCCACCTTGTAGATGTAAAGTCAGAGACGATAGCTCATCTGCTGCTGCACAGTTTGTGTTGGTCATCCTCTCGTCCTTCATCAGTGGTCACAGGACGCTGCCCACAGGACGCTGTTAGCTGGATGTTTTTGGTTCTCAGTCCAGCAGTGACACTGAGGTGTTTAAAAACTCCAGCAGCACTGCTGTGTCTAAACCACTCAGACCAGCACAACACACACTAACACACCACCACTACGTCACCACGTACCTGCTCTGTGAGGGTCCTGTGGGGGTCCTGACCACTGAAGAACAGGGTAACAGAGTATGCAGAGAAACAGATGGACTACAGTCTGTAACTGTAGAACTACAGAGTGAAACTTTATGGTCAGTGGAGCTGATAAAGTGGACAGCGCCAACTCAAAACGCCTTCCCGCCTCTCTTACTGTTCTGGACACTTACCTTCCGGTTTCTCTGTGACCTCAAACAGCTCCCGCACACGAAAGGCCGATATTATTATGGGATGGACGACTCCTTTAAACTTTATGTCCAGCCCTGATAAAAACATCAGACAATAAAATCAGGACAGCAGATCAATCACTTCATCAACAAACAACAGTGAAGTGCACAGTTTCACTCACACTAACATTTACACTTCTCACATTTCAGACTTAAAGTGAGGCAGCGTTGCCAGGTGTCCAGTTTTGGACCGGACAGTCTGGTTTAAAGGATGTTAAAACGCACACGACTAAATAACAGTGATCATGTGGGTAGGAGTTTACAATTAGTCTCAAACTGCATGTACTTTAATAAATATCACATCAAATTAGCAAAAGTTAATGCGCATTTTGTTTTATTTTCCTTCCAACATCTTAAACTCAGCAAGTCAATCAAAAATATACAGAAAAATCAATGTCATATTTAAGTGTGTTCTCTGTAGAGGATTTGGCAACATATTTTCACTTAGAAAATCATTACAAAACATTAAAACTTCTGTATATGAATGTGCTTCATTTTGATCTGTGCACCTATCAGCCATCACGAGCCATCTAGCTGTTAGCTAAAAGCTCAATGAAAGATCAGATAAGAAATAACATTTAAAAAATACCTAGATTAGTGTTGCCCATGACGATGGGGGCTTGTGGGTGTTGACTCTTCAGCTGGAGCAGCTCATCCAGAGAGACGGGGGAGATCCAGGTCATCCTCTCCCCCCGAAACGTCTGAGTGGTTCGCTCCTCCGACTCGGCCATTCTCTACACAGAATCACCCACAGATTAAATTACTACATCAAATGAAAGTGGTACCATCACAAAAGCAACTATTTTACCATCATTTATATCTGACATTGTTTATGATAGTTTTGAGAAGATTTCAGCTTTAAAATCCATTCATGGTGGAGGGATACATGATATGCAGGGTGTTGTGATGCAAAATAGTCCCTAATAAAACTTATTATTACAGATTTTCCACTATTTTACCATCATCAATATAAAACTCAGAAGACTCGTGTAGGTTCACTGGTGGTTTTGGATAGTAAATAAAATGTCTATATTTGTGTTGTAGTCATGGCGACCCCTGGTTCCTATCACCACCACTGTAAAGACATCTGAACCAATTCACACCAAACCACTCTGAATCTCTCTGTTTACAGCCCACACACTCAACTATGACAGGAATTTTCAAAAAATTGGTGGAATTCCCCTTTAACATTGCTTACAGTTCAGTGCCCAGTAAAACCTTAGCAACCACCTAGAATACCATAGCAACAGCCTAGTAACACATTACCAACCACCTGGGATAACATAACGACCTAGTAGCACCTTAGCAACCACCTGGTATGATATAACAACAGCCTAGCAACATCTTAGCAATCACCTGGAATAACATGACAATGGCGAGCAACACCTTAGAAACCAACTGAGATACCACAGCAATGGCCTAGCAATATCTTAGCAACCATCTGGGATACCATAGCAACAGCCTAACTACATCTTAGCAACCACCTGGAATAATAGAACAATATTTAATAACATCTACCATTTTGAATCACGTATCACTTTTTCAGATCTGGCCAAAGCACATTTAGCACATTTAACAAATTCTGTGCTGCTTATAACTCAATTTCAGTATAATTCAGTGTGTGAGGTGTAATCAGAGAGATTCAGAGTGGTTTGGTGTGAAATGGTTCAGATGTCTTTACAGTGGTGGTGATAGGAACCAGGGGTCGCCATGACTACAACACAAACATAGACATTTTATTTACTATCCAGAACCACCAGTGAACCTACACGAGTCTTCTGAGTTATATGGAATGTTGATGATGGAAAACAGTGGAAAATCTGGAATAATAAGTTTTCTTTGGGGACTATTTTGCCTCACAACACCCTGCATATTATGTATCCCTCCACCATGAATGGAGTTTAGATGGATGTCTGGCTCCTATCACCACCACTGTGAGCTGATTGACTACATTTGGAGAAAAACTACCTATTCCTTTAATTCTCCTCACTTTATCATGACACATTCTAAAATGTTTGAAGTCTTACTATCAGCTCTGGGGGGAAGATGAGCTCCTGTGTGGGGTCCAGAGGTAGAAACTCCTCTTTACCAGACGGCCCCGTCTGACCCTGAGAGACCAGACAAAAGAAACACTTCACTCACAAATTTAATCAATAACTTCGGCTGGACTTTCAGTTTTATGTGGCAGTGAAATATCAATGATTGGCTCATAACCAGGAAGATAATCATAAATCCACAACATTGCAGTCATAATTACTGTGAAACGTATGATATGTGCAGTTAATATCAGTAAAAAACTGAAAACAGGGCTCAAAAGCCTAAACAAAGAGTCTGAACCAAGTAATAAAACATCTAAATAGGCCACTGACCCGAGATGACCCGAAAATAATCTTACATTCTCCGCAGGTTCCAAAGGTCTGTTTCCATTGGCCGTGCAGCAGGCGCTGCCGTTCACCTGGCAACAGTTTTCACTCTGCAGAGAGAACAAACAGATTAAAGGGCCCAAAACACGAAAAACTGAATTTTGATAATTTTGTGATGCAGCATGTAAACATTGTTAAATAATCAAAATGTTCACTTCCCCGGAACATACCGTCCATTTATAGATACCAAACTGCTTTGTGTTTGTGATGTCATGAGCCAAATCATTTGCATAGGCCCGCCTCTTTGGCCTACAGTGATTTAGCCCCGCCCATTAATGCTGACGTTATAAGGAGTGTTTCAGCCCAGACTGCTTTCTGAATGAGGCACAGCCAATTAGAACATAGCCTATTTATATATATATACACTTACAGTGATATTAACAGGACACTGAGTGTGTTTACATGCACTCAATAATCTGATCATAATCAGATTTATGCAGTTATCTGATTATTCAAATGGTAATGTTAACAGCACCCTCTGATTTCTGAGATCAGAATAAATTCTATAAATCCGATTAAGAAATCTGATAAAAGGCTGGATTTTAGCTCAGTAATCAGATTTCTCAGTGTATGTGAACCCTTACTCTGATTTCTTTCAGATTTCTCAGTCTGAGCATGTGTGAAAACAGACGGCGGTACCGGAAAATAAGCGAAATAAGCAAAAACACTTTTGGAGCGACGCTGTGAAAACAACTACATGCTTGACGAAATGAAGGATTTAAATATTCTTCATCTTCTAGATGATGATTGTTCATATTTTCAGGTTAAAGTTCAGAGTTTCTGTCACGTCTTCTTCTGTGAGTTTATTGGCTGGCTGTAAAGCAGAAATCTGATGACTCTTGTAGACCCGGAGTTATATAATCATTATCTGATTACCCAAGTGCATGAAAACTCACTGAACCAGTTACTGCAGTTATCAGACTATTAACTGCCTATAAACACACTCACTGATTATTCTCTTAAAAGGGCTGCAGGAATAAAATAAAGCGAGTACTGAAATATACGCTGCACGTTTTAAACACATTCATGTATATTTTTGGGTGCTTCTGTTTTGAGGTCACACTACGTCTAACGGACATGAGAAGGGGAACGTAATGACCGCTGCCACATGACTGCACAGCTTCGGCCCATTACAGCTTCATCCTAACGTACAACACATACATTATATGTTCAGTCTGAATGATCAGATAAGAAGAGAAGAAGTGCTGCGTCACTCTGACCACTTCAGTCCATCACTAGTCACAGATTAATCAGACACCGCTGACCCTGACAGACACGGTTAACGAGTTTCACATGACTGTGGAGCTCAGAATTACGCTGAACTGAGAGACGTTCTGCCAGCTCTTATAATACCTTTATGATTATGATGATTATTATTATTACATCTAATAAAATTAATACTACTAATAAATAATACTCTTTATATGTAACTCTTTGTTGACTCCAAAGAAAATGAATAAATGAACAAATTATTTTAAACGGCCCATATCCTACATTTTTCTTGAATTTTATTTTGTTTCCTTGAGCTCCACTTTTTGTGATTTGTGTAGTTTTACGTAACAATACAGTCATAAATCATTTTTATGCTAAACGCAGCACTTTACAAAATGAATTATGACTTTATTATATTTGAAACATGCTGCGTTTCATTATTATTATGACCATTTCCAGCCTCTCCTCATCCCTTAGAATCAAATGGGCTGTTTTAAGACTGATATATGTAAATGAGCTCTGTTCTGATTGGCTGTGCCTCATTCAAAAGAGTCCAGGCTGGAACCCTCCTTATAACTTTAATGTGAGTGCACGGGGGCTAAAGAGGGGCATGTATGTAAATGGACCCTTTATTATTATTATTATTATTATTATATGCTATAAATTTTGTAGCTTGTGTAATATAAAGATAACAATAACAAAATAATAATAATAATAATAATAAAAATAAAAATAATAATTCATATTATTACAAAATAAATCAAAACAAACAAACAAAAGCTTTTTAAAATTCAGAGCGTGTAAAACTGTTTATACTGTACTAATAGATAAAAAGAGTTTGAATGACCTCAGTAAACGGCTGATCCTGCCCGTTTTAAACTGGACGCCTGTATCTGTAACTGTATTAAAGTGGTGCAGTAAGGATGAACACTGTCCTGCCCAGAGACTGAACTGGTTCTAGAGCTTCTCCCACTGTATGAAGGAACGCACAGATGAAAGAGCTGATTACCTCACAGAAGGTCCGATAGCCGTCGATAATGGGCCGATATCCTGTACACCTGCACAGGTTACCTACACAAACAAAGCAGTCTGATTAGTCAGCATTACTGCTACTGAGAGCTGATTGGTTAGCATTACTGCTACTGAGTGCTGATTGGTCAGCATTACTGCTACTGACATAATGCAGTGTGTAAGTGTATATTTTACCCCCCAGAGTCTCTCTGATCTCCTCCATGGTGGGCTTTGGTTTGTTCCTCAGCAGTGTGTACATGGACATCACCATCCCAGGAGTACAGAAGCCGCACTGAGAGCCGTTAGCCTTCGCTATACGCTCCTGAACACAGACACACACAGATACAGCACACAGAGAAACCACACGGCTACAGCTAAACTCAGACAGCTGTACAGGCAGCTCATCCAAACAAGCTAATACGGCTAACAGCCAATAGAATTTAGCCAATCAGGCCACCAATTTTGATGATGTCATCAATTTTTAGCAAAATTAATATGTTTGATAAAAACATCCTTTAAACACAACGTGCATTTAAAATAAAACCTGGAAAGTGAATTTACTGCTCCAGACTGAAATCCAATCGGAAAAACAGGACTCTTTATTTTTAACACTTGTGTTATGTTCAGATCAAAATGACCTGTTTATTATTATTATTAGAGCTAAAGTTCTGTAGATTTTAGATTAGATTTGTTGAAGCACTGTTGATGTAAGGCAGATAAAAATTACTGATCAAGAATTTAATGAGTTTAATAGTTATTTCGTCTTTAAAAAACTAGACAGATGTGCCATTCAAGACACACACACACACACACACACACACACACACACACACACACACACCCACAGTCCTATACAAATGTTTGAACACCTCTGGCTTCTTTTGTTGATTTTCTAAATGTAAATTTCAGTGCACAATTTTTAATTATTTGCTGAGTTTAATATATTGACAATTTTTGCACAGGCGACATTTTTTATGTGACATTCAGTACATATACAGTAACTGTGCATTAAAATGTGCAGAAGTGTGTTCTGTATAGGATGTGCACATAAATACACATAGCCATGTATGGAATGAACAAGGGGGCTGGATGTAAGTGCGAGCAGACTTTAATAACCAAATTTAATAACCAAATTAACATCTCCAAATTAGTAACTACAGGAGAAGGAAAAAACCTACTATACTTTTATTGTGAGTCAATGGAACCAGACTTTTTTCCAAGTCATTTTGGGCCGTTTCTTTAAGTCCATTCGTCATGAAATTTATACACAATATAAAGAACAACAGGCATTTTTAAATTATGTCAAAGATATAATAAAGAGGTTTTCTTCAGATAGCAGTGTTTTATACATATATATGTATACATATAAAACTGTAAATATAAATGGTAACTTTGCAAAAGAGCTTTTAATAGAAGTTAAAGGAGAAATGACTAATTCCAAATTGGAGCATTTTGGAGCATTTCTATTGGTCAATTCACCATAAAATTTTGACAGAATGTAAATAAACATATACACATATGTAATATAAAAGGGTATATCAGCTATTTTAAAAATAAAGTATGATTGTCATGGTAAAGCAGATGCTATGGGTCAACATGAACAGTACACCCACTGCTAAGCAGCTAACTCAACACTGTACTCTACTTATTTAGTCAATGTTGGCCCTATTTAAAAAGAACACCTGCCAAACAAAGTATTTGCTTGAAAATCCCTTTAAGACTGTGATCTGTTGTAAATGAAACCATTTGAGTCTCAGTGAACGCAGACTAATCCAGTGTCCTGCATTATAATCTGGATTACCTGTACAGGGTGTAACCTGGTTTTGGTGCTGCCGATCCCTTCGACGGTGGTTATGGCCGCTCCGTGCAGCTGGCATACGGGCATCAGACAGGCATTAACAGAGAAATGACTCCACAGTGAAGGAAACCACAGCACACTGACCGCCCCTCAGTACTTATTAAAGGGCCTGTATCACATAAAACTGATTTTCTTAGTATTTTTCCAAATCAAACACCTACACATTTACATACATCCACCTACTTAGCCTACAGCAGTTCAGCCCCGCCCACTCACGCTGAAGTTATAAGGAGCGTTTCAGCTCAGACTCTGATCTCTAAACAGTTCAATACGATTATGATTCTTTAGGAAACGATTCAGGGCATCATCCCACATTTCATCCTGACTGGAGTTCATCTGATTGTTGAAACTGTTTTTAAAAACACACTGAAAGCAGGAATGTGACTGAAACACAAGGCTGAGCAATTTGGGAAAAATATCCAGCTGGGAATTCTCTTATCAATATTGTGACAGCGATTTAAACTGTGATTATTTTCTATAATTTAAAGTGCAGGCCAGTTTTTGGCCAGTAAGACCAGCATGTCCTTTTTCTGGCTTGAGGGTTGAACACTGAACTGGCAATTAGTTGTGGTTGTGATGTCACTGCACCTGGTCTTTCTGATTGGTCTATGTCACCTACAGGCAGTTTAGTTCAATTTCTCCACTTAAAACAATGTGGTTGATGATATAGGCTATAATAAAAACTGCACTCTTCCAAACTATGAATATGCAGAGCTACAGATTTATTTACTCAACAATAAAAACAAAACACCGGGTTTTATATTTAGAAATTTTACATTTGGTAAAAAAAGGTAAATTTTGTTGAATAATTTAATAATCTGTTATAATATATTGCAAGTTTCCAAAGTCGATGCATTTGTATTCCTACCTTCATCATGATGCGTTTATATTGTTTGTATCATGTTCGAAAGTGGAGATGTTTTTATGGACAGCGATGCTCTGCTGTTTCTGCTGCTGACCAGCACATCAGCATCCAAAACACAACATATGCTGGTTTTTCTAGAAGGGCAGCGCTAGATAGCTAGCATACTAAGGATACTGTATGTGTTTGGTCTGAGGGTCGTATCTGGACAGCATTACAGTACAGGCTCCACAGCCTCCTCCTCCACAGCTGTACTTACTGCCCGTCAGCCGCACTGAACAAACGGTCAAGGACATTAAACACACACTCACAGCCTCCCTGACCTCCCACACCCACACAGGAAAACAACACATTTCAGATACATTTTTAGATTAGCATTTTTTTTAAATTGGCTCATTAAATTCATGTCACTCAATTATTTGTATGAATGATCATCTCACACAGGTAACTATTAAAAATCTATTTGTAAAAATGTATTTTAAGGTTAATAAACCAATGAAAACACAGCAGACATTGAAAGTCGACTCTTTAATACGTGAATATATATATATATATGTTTTAGAATCATACATAATCTGCCTATGTAACTTCTTTACTGCATTTTATTCATCCTCTCTTTCTCGTTTTCTATTCCTTTCTGTCTTTCCTCTCTCTGCTTGTTATTATTTCTTTCCTTTTTCCTTTCTTCTATTTTTTATCGCTCATCTCTCTTTCACTCTCTCCATCATGCTCTCTCTGCTCTCTCTCCCTTTTCTTTTTCCCCTCAATTTCTCTCTTCTCCTTTCTTCTATTTTTTATTGCTTCTTTCTCTTTCCCTCCTTCCATCATGCTCTTTTTCTTTTCTTTAATCTATTTTGTATTGCTTTTTCTCTTTCACTCATCACGCTTTCTTCTCTTTCCTTTCTTCAATACTTTTTTATCGCTCTCTCTCCATCACTCTTTTCTTTTTCCCCTCTACCTTCTATTTTTGATAGCTTTTTTCTTTCTCTCTTTCACTCTCATCACACTCTCTCTCTCTTCTCTCTTAGTTTCCCCTTCTTCTATCTACTTTTTATAGCTTTTATAGCTTTTTTCCTTCCTCTTTTTCACTCTATCCATCATGCTCTCTTCTCTTCTTTCTTCTATTTTTTATCTACTTTTTTATTGTTTTTTTCACCTTCACTCTCGTCTGTTTACTTTTTATGGACAATGATTGTACAATGCAGCGCCTAATAAAGTAACAACTGAATGTGTACATATATCTACATTACTACTCACCTCTGAGAGAGAGAGAGAGAGAGAGAGAGGCGAAGAAAAAGCCATTTACAGAGAGAAGGAAAAAATCATTATACATATATACATATACATATATATATACGTATATATATATATATACACATATATATATACACACACACACACATCACCTATTTGAAATCACCTATTTGTCTTCTTTCTTTCTTCTTTATCTTCTCTCTCTCAGAGGTCAATAGTTCACTCGGCAGTGCACTCATTCACTCATTCGGTCCATTTCTCTGAAATGACCTTAACTCTCTCCTTGCTCCAAGTCAGACCTCACAAAAAGCTCCTATGCAGGTGAAGCTGAAAGGATACAGCTCTGTCTGAGGAAGCCGAGCAGCGTGGTCTCCGGGTCTGCATCGCTCACTGTCACCTGCAGCACAGCAGAACTTACTTTAATATATTTCAGACTTTTTCTCACGTCAGAATGAGGAACCAGTGTTGGAGAAGCGCTGACCTTCCACAGCTCCACAGTGGCAGGAAATACAGACCATAATAATCAGCTAGAGCCCATTAAAGGCGTTTATATACACACAGAGCTCCTCACCTTTTTCCCATTCACATAAAAAGTCAGAACGTCGCTCTTCTGCTGCTCAGCCATGTTCTAAACTTCCAGTTGGAGCTACTTTCACCCTGCCTGGGCCCTGAGGAAGTGCAGAGAGGCCGTGTTCACAGAGAAACGCCCCCTCTGTTAAAAATAAACACCCCTTAAAGGGCCAACGCAGCCTTAAAGAGGCCTTAAAGGGTCCAACTGACTCAGTGAGATATAAGAGTAAAGGGGGATTTCAGAGGCTCCTCCTTTTATTTACACAATAAATATAAATAAAATAATAATAATACAATAAATATGTGAAGGATTTTCACACAGTTTCAACAGACGATACTGCTGTACATCATAAGTGTATTAATTACAAATACTGTATTTAATTTAATGTAATTTATGCTCTTATATGAAAAATTAATAGGGCCTAAAATGGAGCCTTGAGGAACATAAGAGGTCAACTGTGACATTTCAGTGGTTTGTATGTATCCAAAACAGTCATAACTCATTTCTACACCGCCATTTACACAACATTTTCCAACTGCTATTTTGTTACTGTTTCAAGTCATTACTGCCCAAAGAAAAGATAGCTTTCTACATAAATTTAGAAACACTCCTAAAATCTCTTGGAATAAAACCACCTTACATTGAAAATAAAGATCGTTTTTGCCCTCTACTGCAAAGTTATGATTTTGGAGGTACTTGGACAGAAACAATATGCAAACAAGCTCTGTTCTGATTGGCTGTGCCTCAAGCCAAACTGAAACACTCCTTAAAACTTAAGAATTAGTGGGCGAGGCGGACCTGCTGCAGGCCGAATAGGTGAACAAGTGTAAACGTGTTGGTTTTTTATGGAGTTAAATCAGTGTTTCTAGAATCTGAACCTGAATTCATGATACTTTTTCAGGTCTGGATATTTGGGTTGTGGCCCAATCTTTATCGGCACCTCCCCACCTTAGCGTATTTTCCAGTTTCAAGGACAGAAGCCCACCATCTCGCAGCGTCATCTCCATCCTTAAAAGTGGCCGGACTGTGGTCCACATTGTACTGAAGAATGTTAGCTGCCAAATCTGAATCAAGCAGGAGGCCATAGTTCACTTTTTCTTCAAATTTTCTGTTAAATCACATTAAATCTTAGTGTTTTCATTTCACAATTTGAGGCGGGACGGAAAATATGCATAAAAGTAAACTATGGCTTCATGAATGATGCAATATGTTTAGACGATTTACACAAATGGCTTATGTACTGTTCGCTTCCTGTATAATGTAAGCCTGCACCCCCGGGAGGAAACATTTTAAAAAGTTAAGGAACTGTTCTACCTCAATGGTTATTACATTAAGTCAATAGTCGATCATGGGAGTGGGAAACAAAGGCATGTTCGTGGTCAATCAAAGACAGACATGTTCATTTTGGGCTATTTTGATTACACTAGTAAAAAAAACTGACAAAAACAAACCAGCAACATGTTAGAGACAGAAATGTAAATAAAGCTGCTTCCATACCTGAGAAATGCTGGTGGTGGATGTAGGAAACTTGAAGTTCATTACAAGAAGAGAAGATACTTGGTTAAACCTTAAAGCAGTGAGACGAACAGAAGAGAGCGTTAGCTACATTAGTCTGATATAAGATTTTAGTTCACTTAGCATCAAGTTACCAAATCACAGCTCAGATAAAAAATAACTTACTGTTTTAACTGTAACTGCAGCTCCAGTCACTCCCTCTGATTTCTGTTTTTATCTTCCAAACTTCTGTGAGTGAAGCATCAAACTTGGTCTGTGGTGTGTGAAGCCATTAGCCTGCTAGCCAGCAAGCTAACAGCCCCACACATCACAGAACCTGGTTAGTTTCTGCTTTTCTGTCACTCCAACACCAGAAACTCGACATCTCTTGCTCAGGTTTTGAGCCTTTATAGTCCACTGTAGTCATTCTGTGGTCCTCGTTATGCCCATATTAGGAACTCCGGGTCTGAGCTCCATTTCTCTATGGCCAGAATGAATAGGGTTTTCGAAAAATCGCCTCTAGCGCCCCCTGTGTTCAATAAACGCGCTCAGAACCTGATACGGTGTGTCTTGTGAGCATTCTTCTCTCGAATACCACTGGATCCTCCGAATTACGAGGTCGTTAAAGAGCTATGATACTAATATTGCTACATGCGAGCTAAAGCTATGGCGCATCAAGATGCTACCTTATTAAAATGTTCTACCGTAGCGCATAATTACAGGTATACCCATAAATAAAACCTCTAGGTGGGATATTTTGATAGGCTAAAACTCCTTATCAAAATACTACCAGCATTAAAACTACGAGGCTGAATTTAGCTTCTTTTTCACAGCTTCCTGTTTGAATGTTCCCGTTCCACCTTAAATGGCGCAGCAGTACAGAACGTGACTGCTGCACCATTTAAGGTGGAACGGGAGAAGTCGAACAAAAAGCTGGCGAATGTCCTGAGAAAAATGTTCCCAGCATTAAAATAATAATAATGTTGTGTTTCACTGAGCATCAGGTGAAGAACAGAGAACTGCAGGGAAACCTGCTGATTCTGTTCGGACTCCTTTTCATTTCCCCTCAGGCTGAACAGGGAAATGAACACTGACAAAGCCGGATTAAGGAGGCTGCCGGTCTAATGACGTGAATTCAGAGCGCAGTAGCTTTAGCTCTCATGGAGCAATATTCATATTTCAGCTCTTTACCTCGTAACTCAGAGGATCCAGTGATGTTCGGGAGAAGAATGTTCACAGGACAGAACGCGTCGGGTTCTGAGCATTTTTATTGAACACAGGGGGCGCTAGAGGCGATTTTTGAAAACCCTATTCATTCTGGCCATAGAGAAATGGGGCTCAGACCCGGAGTTCCTAATACGGGCATGAGAGCATGGAGCCGACTACAGAAGCCGACTACAGCGGTCTGCTTGTGGTGGGTGAGGATTAGTGAGCCGGAACTGAGCCGGTATTACAGCAGAGCTATTAGCTTAGCCTGCTAACGTTAGCTTAGCTTGCGCAAACAAGTTAGCTAGTTAGCTTAGCTAACGACTCTAACGAGTGTACACACCAGTTTATTAAAAATGGAAAATAAATTCGACACAATTCCAAGTTTAAAATGGTAACTTAGCTATTAAAAAACTTAGTGTTCTTGTTTTGTGAGGGCAAACCTTCATCTGAAAGAGGCGACTCGCTAGTGGAGCTTCCGCAGCAGGTAAAGGCGAGCTGACTGACCGCAGCAAGAGATTCTCATTACCACTGTAACTCATGAAGAGTTCGACATAACTAACGAACTGCAGTGTTGGGTCTGAGCAAATGTCCGACTGAAAAACTGTTGGTGCGTCAAATCAACCAAGCATTTACTTACCAGACGCGTTTTGAAGCCTCCCGAACTTTCCAGAAGCTGCTCTTAGCGCGCGCTTCCCGCCTCTGCGGTGGAGCGTTGGTGACGACTCAGACCCCAATACGGGTAGAATCTACCCTCAATATGGGTGGGATTTACCAGAGTACGGTTATAATCTGCCTCAATACGGGTAGAATCTTCCCGAATACGGGTTGAATCTGCCTAAATATGGGTGGGATTTACCAGAGTACGGTTATAATCTGCCTCAATATGGGTGGAATCTGCCTCAATACGGGTAGAATCTGGAGTATGCGGAAATCAGACACTATATGAGCTGTTTTTCACCATAAATGACTGAGTAACTGTGCTGAATTAAGTAACATGGTTGAACACAGAGGTCATATGATTGAGAGGCACTTGTGAAATTTACAGTGCGGTTGGATTGCACTGGTTTCTACACGTCACTGTGATATGATGAATGCACTGCTAATATTTTCAAA